>NW_015113016.1:155488-182932 GCF_001443285.1 Poecilia latipinna
AAAAATTCAAGTATAAAACTTAACATTCAAAGGCAAATACAGGTTCCATTACAATAAACAATCCAGAGTTACTGAATGAAAACTTCCCGATAGCATGGCGGCTAGCTCTGATTGGCTGTTTCTGACTGAGCGGAGTAATTATGCAGAACAGGGAGGAGATCGATTATTTTTTCAGAGATTATCTGTCTCATGTTAGGACAGCGAAAGTTTTAATACGTATGTAAAATGTATTTTTTTAAGTTAGATGCTGCAGCTTTAAGCAGGTTCGGTGTGAGAGTCACTACCAGGTGGAGCAGAAGCGAAGCTCCGTCTGTCAAATATTACTCTGTAGCGTAGCAGCGGTTCAACAGCGAGAGCAGAACCAGCGTCTTACATCGCAGCTCGAAGACTTAAATAATTTTGCGGGTTATTTGTTTATTTTTCTGACCGTCATGCTAATCCGGGTGAGTGTTTGTAGCTGTGCGCTGCTTTACCTGCTATCTGACCCTCCGTTTGTCTTTTTTACTGCAGTGAGCCTCGATGTAGCCAAACTACGTCACTTGTTTTTATGCCATATTAGCTTCGTTGTGTTGATGCATTTTGACCTGCTTCAATTTTCCGCCGCAACACGCAAACTTCCCCATTCATTCAGTGCGTTATAGTTCCACATCGCTTAGGATTTGTTGCTGCGCGTTTGCGCAGTGTGAAGGAAAGAAGAGACCAGCTGCACAGGCAGGCTGCGAAATGAGATGCAGGTGATCGGTTTGTGTGATCGTTAACAAGAAACCGTGATCGTCGATCACCGATCATACACTTTTTCACGGAAATCGGCCGATTATGATCGGTGGCCGATCGATCGGCACACCTCTACAATTTACTCAAGAGATGTTTGAGGAAAATGTGAAATGAAGGCAGTAAAAAGACAACAGTTGGAGAAATAATCTGAAACTGGAGGAGCAAACTGAAGCCCATCCATGTTTTAAACGATGTTGTTGACTATTTACTCCGGTACTGTACCCATATGATGTTCAGATATCAATGCCCATGTTTGCCATCTCAGAACCAATTTCTCTTTGCACAATCTTGTCAGTATATCAAATGGTGGCAAAGTCAAAAATGATCTTGGAGAACCTAAATCAAAACAAAAAAGCAACAACAAAAAAAAAAATCACATGTGGCTGTTTGCATTCAAGGCTTAGGCATATACATTTCATTTTCCCCCCGCTTTTTTTGTTCTTGTTACATCTCACTTTTTACTCAGGCGAGCCCAAGAGCAAACAGTCCTTACCATTCAACTGGTTTGACAATAACAACAGCAGAGCACCAATTCACCGTCCACCAATGATGTTTCTGGAACAGCTTAATGAAAACTGAATAACACTCATCTCAAATGATTGGTTTCACTTTAATCTCACTTTTTCCAGAACTACACTGGTATCTTGATGCACTGGTGTAAAACTTTATGTATAATTGAAGTCACTTTAAAGCTCCACTGTAGCAGAAAAACCCAATTATTCATCAGCAGCACTCGTAATTGGCAAACCCAAGGTCTCTGCAGGTTCGCGTCAGCAGTTTCTTCCGACTCGTTTTCTAATGTTAAACTGATGCCAGGATTTTTATTCATGTCAACACAGCATATCTACTTTATGTGATTCAACATTCTGGGTGCTGCAACAGAGTTTTCAAATTGCGGTGAACGTTATGGTTTCATTGCATGATAAACGCCGTCTTTTTCTCGTTAGAAGAGAAAACAACAACCTAGAAACACATAAGCAGCTTCTTAGTTCTGCAAGAGTAAAGGTTATGTACAGGGTTACTGTACTTCTTAAAGATTAGTTACTATAAAACTTGCACTGCTCTGTGTAACATTATGTACTATATTCGCTCTCTTACAAATTCGTTCATTTATTTGCCTAACAAAAAGCAATGACTCTTGCAATATGTCTACAAGTTATTAAAAGATGTTTTGTTGTGAAATACTTTAGCTCTTTTGGCAACAAAGCATGGAAGTAGACATTTTATGGTATATTAATAAAACATGGCAAACCATTATTAAATTGTTCGTAGTTTCTATAGGTCACACATCCTGATCAGCCATGAGACAATGATTAATGACAGCTAAAATGGAGAACTCATTTTACTTTTAATGAAAACCTACATCCTGTCAGCTGGGTGTTTAATTGAAACTTGAAAATTATCTAAGTAATTTCTATAGACTAATGATGCACCAATCCAGGATACAACACTTCCTATTGTAAAATGTCAGAGGGAGATTATTTATTATTCAAATAATGACGATTAAGAATTTAATTGCCCTCAGTAATTTGCCTATATTGCACTGGTGGTTGGATAGGCATATGCATCAATTCAAAATGTAATTAACTGCCTTCAAAAAAAAGAATGTAAGTATTGAAAATTGGCACAGAATCACAAAAAATAAAGTGAAATATTGTTTTTTTTTCTTGCCTTTATAAATACTGGCGAAATATGGAAAAAAGTTAGATTTAGACGTAAATCACAATCTGTCACAAAACTTCTGTGGGGCATGCAGAACATAACCACTGTAAATGTCATGGGAATGTGGCCTTCAGAGCTAACTTCACAGATTCAGCCTATGATGTCTAACGCTTACACATCAGTCACTCAGAGAGAGGGATGGAGGCGACGGGGTAGAAAGCGCCAAAAAAAAACACGAGGAACCACCCACTTCCTATGACATGGCAAAGCTACATCCATTAAAAAAAAAATGGTGAGACGCCAACATGGTAACGTGGTGTGCCTCAGTGCTAAGCAAGACTGTAAAGTAATGCACCACACAAAGCCCTCCACTGCAGAAAGAACACATCACTCAGCATTTCTGAATTATTTACAGCCCTCAACCACATGGCCCTTCGCTCTGAGTAAGTTCCCTCGTTAAAGCATTAGTACAAGCCTTCTGCACCGAAAAGCGGGTTCGGGTTAAAAGAGGTGTGTGTGTGTGCGTGCGTGTGTGCGTGTGTGCGTGTGTCACAGAGCGCGGCAGACTGAGAAACTCCGTTTTACAGTGTGTACGGTAGTCTGTTTGATCTTTGCGCTGACAAATTATCAATGTTTTGTGCGCACAATGCCGTTGACGGGAACCATCTGCGGGACCATCTGTGAGGGCTCTTCACCTCGACAATGTGAGAGAGCCGTAGCGCTTAAATACACACAGATACATCCGCTAGGCAGGCACGGCTCCAGGACCTGCCTCGCTGGAGAGCAAACAGGAAAGACCGTCCAGTGACCGACAAGCTACCGTGCTGCTACCCACCCGGCCACAAATGTTGGCTCTGATCAACAGACCCACAACAGCCAGGTGCTGCGTTTTCCTTTCCTAAAGCAATTCGATGCTCAGTGAGTCCATGTCAAACCCTGTACTCTGCAATCAAAGGGATTTGCCTTGAATTTTTCAGATGAAATGTCCCCTGATCCTAATTTTCTTTGACTGTTTTTATGTCATTCACAAAGTACTTGTGTCGCAGCCTTTCTTTAGAACTCGAGCATGTCTGAAAAAAAAAAAAAGCAATAGGACATGGAGCAGTGAATTAACTGCACTCCAGTAAGAGCCTGCAGCCAGTCTCATCTTGCAAGGCTGATGGTGATTCACTCTTGTATGCCCCGAGGGGTAAGAGGTGGGACTCTGAGAACTGCTTTGCTGATGCATTGGTCAGTCAAGCTCCTTTAATTCCCTCCCATGATCCCTTCCCATCTCTGGGAAACAAGCGCCAGACAGAAGCTTTAAATCAGAAAGGCTGCTTGTAAAGACACTCAGCGGCTGTCCCCAGTAAACTGCAACATGCCGAGTAGAGATACTCCACATGGTTTGGGAATTCTCAGCTGGCACATTTTTAACTGCGGGTTATCCGACTCTCCATCCAGGCCTGCAGATGAACTAGCAGGTGCAATTCCCCCGAGGCATTTTCAACACATTCCAGTTGGCAACTGCTCTGGTCCAGAGACTAGAGACTTTTGAAAAGCTTTGGTACAGCTTTTGGGGCAAAACAGGATGAGGCGCATTGCCAATAAGGACATTTGGGTTTTGGTTGATGTTTTTCTTCGTTGCAGGCAGCAATGCTTCTTGGTCATACATCTTTCAAGTTTGAAAGCCATTTTCATTTCTTGGGGCCTCTCATAACTCCATGAGCAGGTGCACCAAATGTGGAGCCTCGATAAAGTTATTTCAGGTTCGGATCCAAACCCTGGACCATTTAATGAATGTCTTGCCCTTTTGTCTCTGAACCTCTTCTTCTCTAGCTGTTAATGGATAAAGGTCAATAGTATCATAAGATAAAAAAGCCTGTTTATTTCCTCTTAAATGGTGCCACATTTATAGGGAAAATGTATCTGTGGGTTGAGCAACAGCGTTGAGCATGTGGGTTGCACCCAAGAAAAACAGCGCAAATCCTCTGCCAAGCAGCTTTTTGTGGAGGCAGTGAGGCAGCATCTTCCTCACAGGAAAAAACAAGCTATATGTCATCATTGGTAGCAATGTCAAGGCAGACACATTTTAAGCAAACAATCCCGCATCTCCACGCTCTTAGGGTTTTGAACTCTCCAAGTCGTCGATGCCCACGGAGCAGAGTTGATCAGAGTCTACTGCTAAAATGTGAGAGCAGAGACGATGGAAAAAGGTGCCTGCATATCTGACTTCCACTCCACTGTGCAACACAACCACATTGGCTGTCTGGAAAAAATGGGAGACAACCCCACAGCAGTGTGTGACCGAACGGATGAAGAGAAGGTGTCAAACTGCTGGTCCTCTCTCTGAAGCTAAGTGAATAAATTGTTTGCCAGATTGCCATTGTGTGTTTTGTTTCTTCAAACGTCAGTCATTTATTTGTTTCATCCAATAAGTGAAACAAACAAAAAAGAGTTGACAGGAGAATAAGTTGTTTGGCACTGGCAGGGAGGATTCTGCGAGTTTTGTTGTGTTTTTTTTACAGGGGAAGCCCTCAGCTCACACAGAGCTGCGGAGAACAACGGGGATGCGATTGTCCCCGTCAACTCTGAGCAGCTTCCCCGTCTCTGATGAAGAAAAGCATCCCCACAGCATGACGCTGCCACTTCCATGTTTCTAAAAAAGAGATGGTGCAATCAGAGTGATGTGCAGTGCAATACTTGAATGCATTTTCTTGTGCATGTAAGTGGTAAAGGTTGAAACGGTATTGTGGTCCAAAGACTGTAGAATGCATTGCAAATGCTTTGTTTGGCACAGCTTTTGATTTAAAAAAAAAAAAAAGATGAGGAAGACTGACTTTATACTTCATGTGATACTCTAGGGCTTTAGAAATAATAGAGAAAGGTTCGAGGATCTTGCTGGCCACTTTCCATGACCCTGCTCAGCAAGTGCATGCCCACATCATGATGCTGTCACCTCTTTATTACAAGGGGCAATCGGAGTGATCTTATATATTAGTTTTCCGTCACTTGTGGTATTATGCATGTAAAACAAAAAGAAAATAGTAAATATTTCTGGTGTGGAGACTGCTGAACGCTTTAAAAAAAATGCTTAGAGAAAAAAAGGGGGTCAAAATTGACTCTGAATGTAAACCGTAAGATTTTGAAATCGCCGCAAAAAGCTGACAAGTGTTGCTGACATTTTGTTTTAAAGCCCATAACAATTATCTCTGCTTTTACCAAACTATCACACAGCTACGGCACGGTTAGTCGTCAGAAAATCTCGGTGTATAGATCCCAATCCACGTCTCTGATTACAATTTGAAAACGAAGCCACTCCCTTCTGAAGCTCTGACACAAATGGCAGAATGATGCGTCTCTCGTCTTAACGAGTTCGCTATTAAAAACCTACAGAAATGTAAAGCGTGACACGTGATGTGGACATACATGGACTGTGAAGACCGCCGCAGAATACAGAGTCACCCACCTTTACAAACTGTGACCATGGTAACGGCAAAATCAAAAGACGACAGTCAGAGTGATGAAATGCTTTTTTGTGCGTGTGCGTGTGCGTGTGTGTGTGTGTGCGTGCATTTGTGTTCTGTGTTTTCATGGTACCTGCACCAAATTTAACATCTCCAAAGCAGAGCAGGTCACAGCTGCAGCTGGCACAGTTGAAAAGAGAGGAAGACATTCTGAAGACATGGGATTATGGGTACGACAGCATCCGGCTTTAAATAATGCAGTTGGTGTGCACTGGTGTTCTTACTACATTCCTCCATCTTTTTTCATGTTTTACCCAAAAAATACTCGTGTCCAAGAAGCTCTCTGCCTCTGATTTTCACTTGTTCCACGTTTCTCTTTTGTTCTCTAGTCCTTCCTCTACCAACAAAAACGACGACAGCCTAGCAGAAACACAAAGAAACACGGAGAGAGGGGTGTCGGCCGTTCACCATACCGTGGTTGCTCATGTGAGGGAAGGCAGCAGCAGCAGATATGTCTCCGACTGTTCATTCAGTCTTTTCTCCCCTCCCCCAATTTATCCCTGTACTTCAGGTCTATACATTGGAGATGGTGGAGGAGGCAGACTTGCATTTTTTTTTCCCCCTCCACCCCTTTACCTTATTTTCATTATGGTATCAGTGTCAATAATCCACACTGGATCTCTCTGACCCTGCTGTGCAAACATCTACAAATCTAACAGATCACAACCTGTAAACAAGAGAATCACCTGTCCAGTGACACAGCTGGAGTTTAGAGCTGCCCTGCTCTTAGCAGATGTTTTTTTTTTTTGTTGTTGTTGTTTTTTTTTTGTTTTTTTTTGTAAGCTTCAAAGATGTTTTCTCTTTCCAGGCTGCAGTCACATGAAGCCCCAGCATGCGCTTCAAAAGAAAAGAAAAAAAAAAAATCCTGCAGCAACGCCCAGGGACTGCAACAACTCAATCTCCAAAATATCTGACCGGTGCTGCTTTTTTATGTTGGATCTGCAACAAGGAAGTGCAGTTTTGTTTGGGAGGGGTGGGGGGGAAAGGGGGTTACTCTGTACTTGCTGTGAACAATGCTGAGGGTGGAGTTAAAACATAACCTACTACACCATGTGTAATGTTCATAGCTTGTCAGCTATGAATAAACTTAGTCCAAAATCACAGTACTTCTTCTGCAAACCATTAAGGAGTCAATAAGTATCACCACCACTATGGGAGTAAGGATGCTTTCATTTTATTTACTCTGCTGCTGCCTCAGATTTAACAGGGGCGCCCAACATGCATACAGAGTACAGCGCACTCATTCACAAATCTATTTCTCAAATCATTCCCCCCCCCCCTCCCCCCAATAAATTAACACAAGCAATGAAATATGTTCCGTCCTAAGAGGTGAAACACAGTTCCTCTCCCTGGCTGTTCTTCTGAATGAAGAGGTGCATTCATTCAGCTGGCACGTTTAACAAATTCTGATGCCAAAAAAAAATAAAAATAAAAAAAGCAATTCACAGGGTGAAAATACAGTGTTTCGATGAAATCGTGGAGCCTACCTGAGAATCCAGCCGTGCCTCTCTGTCTCCCCTCTCTTTCGTAGTGCTGTCAGGGAATGATGCGGACTAGATTTCTGTGCACTGCCGGGGTCCAACAACAGAGTTGTTAGTCATTGCGCATGCTGCCACTCACCGAGACCAGTGCTTCGTTTGTTTATTTGTCATACACTGCGCTTGGAGGAGATGCGTTCCGCTATCCTGCTGCTGCTGCACACACGCACCGTGGATCAACACAGTGCGTGGGGAGCTGGCTACCCTGCGTGGAAGATGGAAAGCCCTTGGTACCGTGGGAAGGAAACCCCTGGATCTGAAGTGATAACAGTATGATGCTTAAGTGGGCAGTCACCACCTGATCCAGTTTTCTTTAGAACTGTCTAAATTTATCTCCCCATCCAGACAGCGCTATTGAGAAATCACTGTCAGTTTCATTGCGCATTGGCAAATGGGTTTACTGTGGACTGGTCCTGCATGTATACATATTTTTTAAAAAAATAATAATAAAATAAAACAAACAAACAAAAAACATATGCTCTTCTGAACTTTATCTGAAGGAATCGTTCATCTGTTTTATTTTATAAGTATTAATTACCCTATTGAGTTTATTTTCACACGTATCAAATGTCCTGAAATGTTTCTGGTTCCTTTATTAGCTTGTAAGCCATATTTATGCTCACACAAGCTGGGGTAATGTTATTTTACTCCAACAATTTAGAATCATAAAGAAATCTTAAATGCGAAGGATTCACAACCTAGTCAAATTTAACAGCGGCCACACTACGCCATCTAGTGTTCCTATTGTTTATTACATCACAAAATGATCAAATCTATGAACCAGGCTGTTTCTAAATAGCACATTAAATGAAATCGCAACACAATTTAGCATAGCGCTTAATTAATTATTTTTGCACTTGAAATAACTGGGTCCAATAGAATATGAGTCCGTTTTCGATGGTTATCGTCTGTGCCACACCCACAACAAACGAAAATACCAAAGACCACTGAGGTAGCAAGATAATTCCACCACCGAACTTTCTTGTTTGAGATACTTAATAAATTCAAGTAAAACTGCATCAGTAGTGCAGTGACAAAGTTGTAATAAAGACGGGGTTGTTTTGAGTTATCAATTGTCACACAAATTTGCAGCATGAAGCTAACAAAGTTTACTTATCCTTAATTAAGCTACAGTGGAAAGCCTATGAAATTTAAGCTATTTAACCTTTTGTATATTTATTAATATTATTATTATTATTATTATTATTATTATTATTATTATTATTATTATTGAAATATTAATACGTACATATGTATTTTTGTCTATGTTGGAAAGGTGTGCGAATCATCTTGTTATCGTAAAGCATTTTGTCACGTGACCTCTCTAGCGTCACCTGACTTCATGTTGCTGTTGAAGGGAAAATGGCTGCCCACCTTTCATACGGCAGAGTTAATTTAAACATTTTGAGAGAAGCGGCACGAAAAGAGCTTCGAGAATTTTTGGACAAATGTGCAGGAAGTAAGGTAAAAAAAAAAAAAAAATCTCGCATGCATGCGTATAATTCGCCTGAATACACTCAAATTCATTACGTGGTAGTTACATTTTTCTGCTATGGCTTCCGACTAAGATGCTTACAAACAGAACAAAACAGAGATTGGTTCCTCTGACAACATAGACACAAGTTTCTCACTGTACATATAACACATGTGCTACTGAGTCCCATCAGAACAATGATCACAGGCACGTCTCAAAACTGACTCTTGAAAGGACAAAGCAGGCTAACATTAATCTTGTGGGATGGCCATGAGTCGACCCAATTAAAAATTAATTGACTCATAAACCTGGATCCAACCAATGTGAATTAAATCTCCGATTTCCTGTAGGAAATATCCAGCCAGTATGGCGCCACTTTGTTTTTAAGTTAGATATTTGTTGCACATGACTGGACTTGTTTATATAATTTTGACCATGTGTTGGTTTTAGCATATTGACAGTAACATTTAAAAATGTGCACCTTTATTTAGACAAAGTTTTGTCTATAAGGTTGCTTTAAATTGGATCTCTTATTTTTCAGTTCAGTCCCAAAAAAGCTGGGTTCAAATGCATTATGAAAAACAATGTGATATTCATGCGTCTGATTGTAATATTTTGTTCTCTTGCCTTACAGGCCATAGTTTGGGATGAGTATCTGACGGGGCCTTTTGGTCTGATAGCTCAGTACTCTCTGCTGAAGGTAAGCGGCTCTTCTGCAAAATAAATTTATGAAATTCAACACACAAACAACAAAAAAAGTCCCATTTTAATTTGTCCTATTTGTGTTTTTAGGAACATGAAGTGGAAAAGATGTTTACCCTGAAGAGCGGCAGACTCCCCTCTGCTGACGTGAAAAACATAATCTTCTTCGTCCGCCCCAGGCTGGAGCTTATGGACATCATTGCGCAAAATATATTTAGGTGGGTTCATGTTGGTTTGTAAAACAACATTGAAGTGTTTCCTCTCGAGTATGTTGCAAACTTTACTCCATGCAACATTTACGTCCTTCGTCGCCGTAGTGAAGACAAGCTGCATCCGGCACGAGACTTCCACATCCTGTTCGTGCCCCGGCGGAGCTTGCTGTGTGAACAGCGGCTGAAGGAGCAGGGAGTGCTGGGCTCCTTTGTCAACATCGATGAGTATATCCTGGACCTGATTCCTTTTGATGGTGACCTGCTTTCCATGGAGTATGAAAGCGCTTTTAGGGTGAGTAGAACCCGAATGCACAGTGCAGTAATAAACCACAGCAAAAAAAAACCTTCCTGATTACTTAAAAATAGATGGATTATGTAAAGTTCATTTAAAAGCATTTGTTCTTGTTTAGGAGTGCTATCTGGAAAATGACCAGACGAGTTTGTACCACACGGCCAAAGGCCTCATGACCTTACAGGCGCTCTATGGTACCATCCCTCAGATATTCGGGAAAGGAGACTGTGCGCGTGTAAGTGAGGATCCGTGTGATACTGAGACACCTGACTGCGTACAGACAGATGTGCATCAGAATGCTTTCTCCTGACAAACGGTGCTCTCTGCTTTTTTTCCCCCAGCATGTTGCCAACATGATGTTGCGGATGAAGAGGGAGTTTGCTGGCACTCAGAATCAGATTCTACCGGTGTTTGATACTCTTCTTCTCCTGGACCGTAATGTTGACCTGCTGACCCCCCTCGCTACGCAGCTCACCTACGAGGGACTTATTGATGAGATCTATGGAATAAATAATGGTCAGAATATAATTTTTTTTATCCTAACTGTGGAGAATATAAAGCGATATACATCCTCAGCTTGGATTAATTACATATAATAGCAGTTTTCTACTAACTCTTACAGGATACGTCAAGCTCCCTCCTGAGAAGTTCGCACAGAAGAAGCAAGGTGAAGGTAGCAAAGATTTGCCTACGGAGCCCAAGAAGTTGCAGCTGAACTCCGCTGAGGAACTGTACGCGGAAATCCGCGACAAAAACTTCAACGCTGTTGGCGCAGCGCTCAGCAAAAAGGCCAAAATTATATCTGCAGCCTTCGAGGTTGGTCTTTAGCTTCCGTTTTTACTGGTTTTATTATTATTGTTGTTATTATTATTTTGGAGTTGTTTTAAAATTTACCTAAAATACGTGTTTCTATAAAAGTACGAAATTTGATTTAAGTATACTCTGCATCTGGAATGGAATGAAAAAAAAAAATACTTGTATTTCCAAACTTTACTCTCTATCCCATCCTGAGATTTTCAGTCATAAAGTATTGAGTGTTTTTAAGATCTGTAAACTGAGGTTTGTAGAAATATGAAATTTTAACGTGAAGAAGATGCAGTAACCACTGATGGCATTCCTTTAGTTTCCCAAAAGCTTATAAAAAAACAATACCAGCTATTTACTGAGTTCTTATCAAGTAAACAGTAACAACATTGCAACTCTTCAGTATATTCATCTGCATTAAAATATTAACTTAAAAAAAATTGCTTATCTAGCTTTTAAAAACTTATGAACTTTTATGTTTATATATACATTTAGTTCTTATCTTTTGGTGTGTCTTCTAGTTTTGGTTGCCTTTTTGGAGGTAGTAGCTTCCATTATCTAAAATCATTTACCAAGTTGTTAAAAAAGTTAATTTTTTCTACGTTTAAACTCCCTTGTGGTCTTTCCCTTCCAGGAGCGCCATAATGCTAAAACGGTGGGCGAGATAAAGCAGTTTGTGTCTCAGCTGCCTCACATGCAGGCAGCTCGGAGCTCGCTGGCCAACCACACGTCCGTTGCTGAGCTGATTAAAGACATAACCAGTGAGTATTTTACTCCGGAGGTTCATTAAAACATATGACTTTTTCCACTACTAGCTAAGCAACGACCTAAATATACCCAGTTTCCATCAAGTATCATCAACTTCACTCACTATGATCTCTATTTATCATCTTTTAACGTGTGTATGCTATATTCTGAGAATTTCTGTGTGCACATGATAAAATCAAACACTTCCTGGTTTCAGCATCTGAGGCCTTTTTTGATAACCTGACAGTGGAGCAGGAGTTCATGACGGGCGTCGACACAGACAAGGTAAAAAAAAAAGAAAAAGAGATTGTTTTTAAGCCTAATGCTTTAAATAAGTTAACTCCGATCATTTTAATTAAATGAAATCCCTTACTTTCCAGGTGAACACATACATAGAAGACTGCATCGCCCAGAAGGATCCACTAATCAAGATTCTGCGCCTGGTGTCCATGCAGTCAGTGTGCAACAACGGCCTCAAGCCGAAGGTGCTCGACTACTACAAGAGGGAGATACTTCAGGTGGGGTTAAGAAGAAAAAGGTTTGGAGTTGTTTTTTTCTTTTTTCTTCCTTATTCTGTTTTGCTAAAAGAAAAATGATGCTTTGTCTTTCAGACTTATGGCTATGAACACATACTAACGCTGAACAACCTGGAGAAGGCGGGTCTTCTGAAGCCACAGGCAGGCTCCAGAAATAACTACCCTACCATTAGAAAGACCCTCAAGCTGTGGATGGAGGACGCCAACGAGCAGGTCGGCCATGAACGAGTGCTCAAGATCAAAATCATCCCGTTTTAAAGGGTTTCCCTTGAGCAATTTTTCTGCTTACGTCCACAGAACCCAAACGACATCTCGTACGTGTACAGCGGCTACGCTCCGCTCAGCATCCGGCTCACTCAGGTGCTGGCAAGGCCGGGCTGGCGCAGCATCGAAGAGGTGCTAAAGATGCTCCCGGGCCCGCACTTTGAGGAGAGACAACAGCTCCCATCTGGACTTCATAAGAAACGTAAGTGCTAAAGAGGAGTTGAACTTACTCTGGGTGTCTTTTTACTTTCCGATTTGAGAAACCAGCTGTCTGGATCATTGATGGGTTGTGTTGCACAAAATGTGCTTTTTTGAGTTTTACATTATGTTATTAGGTCATTCCCTCATCAAAAATTTACTTTGAGCGTCTTTGTGATTCTTTAATCCACATTTGAAGAATCACTGAATCAGCTCACAAAGTGCCGCATATTTCCCCAAAGCTCCTCCTTGCAGTCTCCAGCTGAGATCACGCCTCCCCTTTGTCTCCCCTGCTCAGCTCCTCCAGACCAGCGGCAGCAGCAATTAGCAAACATCTGGCGGAACTGTTGATCTTATAACATGAGTTTCTTCTCAGTACAGTGCTCTTAAGAATGGTTGTACAAGGCATAAGAAGAAAGGCGTTGTTGTGACGATGTGCTGAAGGTGACGATGGAAAGAGCAGGAGACTCTTAAAGAGATAGAGGCCAAATTCAAGGAGTCAAATGTCTTTTTAAGTCATCTTTGATATATACAGCATTTTTATAATAGCTAAAGGCAACATAGTTACCTAATTGTGCTATAAAATCCCACTATGTGCCTGAAAAAATACACAATACCGCCCCTTTAAGAGCTGTTCTTCTACCTCCACCTTGTCAAGAGGCTGTGTTTGCGCCCACATTTGTCTCTTATCTTGAACACAATCTGTATTTTTCGGTTTCAGTAAAAGTAACCATGGTAATTCACCCTCGTACGACGCAAACCGCCTTCCCGACTGAGCACCCAGAGTTGAACCTTTGAGTTATCGTGCTGAGACGCTAATCCTGCTGCCGGGCCGCTGCTCATCCTAGAGTGAAAACAGTCGTCTGTCTGCCCCGCGTAGATAAGACGCAGGCTTTGCTTTAGGGAAGGCGAACGCTGAACAGTGGAAGATTGATGTCTGGGACCTGACAATGCAACCGAGTTATCGTCAATGTCAGATCACTAGATGGATTACAAAATATGCGTGTTTTCTCTCAGTGGTTTATTTTAGGCAGCAGAAGATCTTAATAATACATTTTAATTAGACACTTTAAAATGAGCTAATTGGAAGTGTGTGTTTGGGAATTAGATGGCTGACTCGTTGCTACATGCCCGCTTTCAATTGGTTATGGAGGTGATAATAGGAAACCTTAATTTAATTGCTGACTGTTTTTTTTGTTTTGTATTGTTTTGTACTTTGGTGGAAGTTGAGTTTTGTTCTGATTTGACCAGAGCGTCTTCTTCCACACTTTTCACTGTGTCTCCAAATGGACGCTTAAGTGTTAACTAGATAACTGGTGGTGGCAATTGATTGCACTGGGTTTCAGAATAAATGGGCTCAAAACAAATGTACGCCACACTTTTAAGATTTTTACTGGCAAAAATAATAACAAAAATTCTTCTTCTATGGGCATGAACACTTTTGAAAGTAAGTTGATTGATAAGAGTTTTTTTCCCCCCATCCTTTTCCACTCTTTGAGTTCATCTTCTCTTCTAACCTCCCGCAGGCCAACAGGGGGAAAACCGAACCACGCTGGTTTTCTTCCTCGGCGGGGTGACGTACGCAGAAATAGCCGCTCTGCGTTTCCTCTCTCAGATGGAAGACAGCGGCATGGAGTACATCATAGCCACTACAAAACTCATCAACGGCACCACTTGGGTCAAATCCCTCATGGACAGACCTGAATCTCAGATTCCCTGAGCCTCCTACACGTACAGCAACCCCCACTTCCACGTGTAGGGAGTGTCATGTGTGAATACTTTTGGCTTCAAGCGCAATTTACATCTGTCTATAATAAGTTTGCTTGCTGATGGCAACTGGACAACAGAGATAACCCTGGATTTATACTGTTACATGACTGCTTAGCTAAAGATATTCTGTATATATATGTTTGTATGCCTTGTAAAGAATCAAATAAAGAGTCACTTTGATTTGCTTAGAAAACTTGAGTGTTTTTTTTTGTTTTTGCAATCTGCTTTTTTCTGATGAAGATGGGTAAATAAAACTTTAATCAACTAGAATTAGTTTTGCTACATTAATAAGCATTTAGCCATTCGTCCTGTTTTGTGTTTTGTTTGCATCGTTTTATTTTTTTGTTTTGTTTTACAAGACAGTGAATCCATCAGGCGTGGTCCTGCTCTCTGAAGGAGCAATTAGCGCAGTAACAGGCCTGCCGATCAGCCGATAATAGCCCTGCGCTGTCTGGAGAGCTCAGCCCATGGCGGCTCGTGATTTGACAGAGCAGGACGCTGATTTAATTAGGAGGCCATTTGCTCCATGTTCCGGTAGAGGATAACTGTGCTGCAGGAGGGTGTTTGATATCTGCATCAGTCAATACCTTCAGCTGCCCTAAACTGTACACCAAGGGAGACCTGCTGAGAGATATTTTTGGGAAACTCTTGTCGAGTCGATGTTAATTTTCCTTCCTGTTGATGAGCTGGAAACCTTGGAAGCTACTTTGGTTAGATTTTACACACACACACAAAAAAAAAAAAAAAAATCTTACACTTCTCTTTGTTTGAGGAGCAGGTGCATGGAAGACGTAAACTAGCTCTATATCAACCCTGGGAGATTTAGATGCTTGTGATCAGTTTCTGATTTTAGCTCCTCCTCTACTAGAAGGGCTCAAGACGCACAACATTGCACACACCTACTTTGAACTTCAGAAGAGACTCAGGAGCATCTGATCAGCTTTTTGTCCTGTTGCAGCAACACCAAGGTAGGAATTTTTCTTCCACACAAATTTAACCTTTGACTTTTGCTGCAGTTTCTGTGATGCAAATAAAAATGTTTCATGGCCGACATCGTAATAGTGTTGATCAGTACTAACTATCGCACAAGACATTGCATTTATGTTTGTGTAAATGCTAATTTAACAGTTTATATTGGGCTACAAATATTTTTGTGACGCTTCATATTTGGTAGTTTGTTTTTCTTCTTAATACTATCTGAAAAGAAGACATGAACGATGCTCAAGTTGATGACTGCACACAAACATAGCAGATCAATAGGACCCACTTGAGTGCAATTTAAACATAAATTATTAACCACACCTTGTGCCTCAGAGAAACTTACTGTAAAGCTCAGGACTCTGAAAGCTAATCCTTCAGATCAAATGAAAAAAATCTTGGTTTTATTTTTTATTCTAATTTATGTTTTATACCTCCCAGGTGAAAAGTTCCCAAGACGAAATGTGATCGATTAGGGAGTTCAACCGTTTCTCCCTGCAGTTCAGACTCTTAATAGATGCTTTTGTCTCTCTGGGTCTTACTTGCGTTAAAAAAAGAACATAGCTTCTCTACAGCCATGACAAAACTCAGCTGAGAGACTGTTGATGGAGAGAAAAGAGCTCACGTTCTCACATCTCTGTGTTGTGTGGCTGTATGTGAGTCTGAGAATTGGTTTTTAATGTGGTTCTGGTTACTTTTAAATCACAGCTCCACATAATTTACCAGATCCGCTGCTCATGTCACACACAAGCCACCCGCCTCGGGACTTTCATTCGCTTCTTCCTTTCAGTAGAGAAAATGAAAAGATTATTTTTAATCTAAAGTGTCCATGAGTTGAATGTTGAATTTAAATGTGCATTTAAATGGTAGAGTCATTATTTGCATTTTAATGATTACAGCCATCATTAGTTTGTTTTTTGAAGATGTGCCTAAGGGATACATCATGAAAATATATTTATTTTAACACTTTGTCGTATTGCGTCAGGTCACTTAATGTATGTGAGATTAAAAAAAAAATCACTTAGTTCAAACTAATCCAGCTTGAAGTTGTTTGAATCAGTCTTGATCAGAATATCGAAGTGTACAAAGAACATTTCCTGTAACAAAAAATAAATACAATCAAGGTCAGTTCTTGTGCATTTCTTAATGCACAAGAACATTTCTTAATGTTCTTGTGTGTTTTGGGTAGTTTTAATCAAAACTACCCAAAACATCTAGAGGTTTCAAAACTTGAGTGAGAATATGTAGGATCCCTGCAAGATGTATTTTTCTCTTTACCATCATGTTTTCTTGTAAATTAATGTGTGTTTTCATCTTACTGTTAGCTCCATTTTGTTCTAATCAATATTTTTTTGATGTGATGTCCCAGATCAAATTTGTGTTGCAGGATGGATCAAGATGAGAAGATGAAGCGCCTGGACGTGGAGCCCCTGTTTGTGCGCTTCCTCAGGACACTCAAGGAACTCCTGAAGTTCGTTCTCCTCAGCTACACTGTGATCTTCGGCGCTTTGCTGCTGGCCAGGTGGACCACTTACTTTATCGTGGGAAAGTGAAAGAAGTGGAAGAATGAGCTTCTTCTCGGGTTTAGAGCTGAGACTCTTTGAACCAACTTGCCTAATGCAGTCGCTGTAGCAAGAAGAAAAGATTTGTCTCATCTCCTTTCGCTCTCTGTTTTTTTCTGCCTTTTCGAACAGAATCAAAACGATGCACTTAGAGGTTCAATAAAATGTGTGATTGTTGATGCTGAGACTGACTGCGCAGTTCATATTATGTAACACAGCCACAAATGATGGCAACTAGCTCATTTCTATAGCTGTGAACAGAAAATAATGTATACTTTAAATAAATAAAAGTTTGCTATAACAGGACACTTTGACCATTTCTTCTAGCCACTGTCTGCATGGCTGGAGGAAGAACCATACTTATCTTGCCACCACGTACCATGATGAGGATGAAGAAAGGATAAAATAAATCTGGTGTCTTTCAGTTCCCAAGTCTCTACAATAAAGTTACACACTATGTTCATGCCATTTTGATTTAGGAGGTATGAAAAGTTGAATGTTTTCCTTCTTAACTTCACAAATGTAAAAATGTGAAGATTTGTAAATTTGCAAATAACGGTATGTTTGATCATGTGAGAGTGAGATTGAAATGAGTGAAAACATCCCTCTGCTTACTGTTAAGTGCGGAGGGTTTTTCTTATTATTATGTGGTCTTGTTTTTTCTTTCACTACTCTACAGACCTTGTAGGGTATCGGTATTGTGTATTGGATGTTTTTTTTGTGTGTGGGTTTTAGAGAGATTTTGCAAATAAACATGATCAAATGTCCTGCCCTCTATATGCTCAGCGTTTATTATATTGTTGCTATAGAAGAAACTTAATTCCTGTTCTACAGTGGGAGGAAAAATAAAAGTGAGTTTTCTGGTTCTAGTGAGTGCACGAGGTTGGTTCGATTTTTCTAACTGAATAGCTGAGAAGGGCGGGGCTCATGCGCGAGATTGTTTATATAACAAAGTTTTCACTTTTTGGAACACATCAGTTAAAAAATAAATGAAAATCTAGACATAGTTGCATTTAGGAACTTTTATTTTGAGTCGGGCATCTTTCGCTTCAGCTTCGACTTGAAATGAATGGAGCACCGTCTGCTCTCTAATTCCTGCCGAGCGCCGCCCGCGTAGCGCCATTTTGAAAGTGTAGAGCTTGGAGGAGGCAGATGCGAGGGAAATCTCAAAGTGCAGTGCAAAGTCTGTAGACCAGTACTGAACGCTGTGTGTTAGTCTTTCAGTGTTGTAAAAAAGTAGCGTCGTGTTTTAAGCAGCCGCTGGACTGAGGGCGTTTGGAGTTAGCAACAGCCTCATTCCTCCACTGCTCCTCGGTCAGAACCACCCCAACCGACCCGGGTCAGCAGCACTGCTTCAGTCCAGGGCCTGAACCTGCTACAGAGAGCCCAGTCCCTCACCATGGCAGGTAAAAGAAAACTGTCAGAACGTACGTATGAGCTATTCTTACTAATCATCATGCTTAATAGCACACATGCTGCTTTAGTCTCCCTCTGTTGTGGTCAAGAGCAGGAAGCTAACTAGCGAGCTAGGATACTGCGAGATTCCCGTGTGAATTCCTTACAGCCCGAAAGTGAGCTAACCTAACGCATCCCAACTTCTTGTTTAGGAGGATTTTCTCCCCGCAATTACAATGTGCAGTTCGTATGAAATCGCGCATCGCCTTGCTGTCGCAGTGCGCTAAATTAGCTTCTAGCTATATTCAGTGTGTTGCCTTTGGCGGCGGTGTGTCAAAACTTAAGGTTCGTGTTGCGTGCAGGGCCCGGTGGTGGGAGCAGCGATGTGCAGTGGTGCTTCTCTCAAGTCAAAGGAGCGATGGATGATGATGTGGCTGAAGGTGAGTACATTTGGGCATTATTAAGTCTGAGTATGCTTCTTGTTTGTCCCCATATACTTAGCATATTTTCTTTTTGAGTTAGTGACTCAGGGTTCAGTTCTACCCTTGCATTGTGATTTCATAAACAAACTACTTACTACCAAAGTGCTTAAAAACCATTTCTAGTCAGTTTACTACACTTTGTAGCAGAACTGTAGATTATTTTAGTTTTGCTGTGGTTGCACTGATGCGCTGAAGCTTTCTGGTTAGTTGCACACACTTTTCACCTTTTCTTTAAAAGTCTGTTTTGTTTTTTTTTGTCATTTTCTGTTCAGATTGACTGTAATGTAAATAGGATTGTAGTGGTATTACAAATAAAATATAAAGAAATGATTGCTTGGTTGGTTTAGATGGATACTGAAACCTCCCATATTTATGTGTTTTCATTCATTATGGAGGTCATAAACATGATCACATCTAAATTGTCAATTATTTTGTAAAAAAAAAAAAAAAATCTTCATTACACTGCAGTCTGCTGGAAAATAGTATTTATTGGAGTTATATGAGCACATTTCCTTTCTTGGGGGTAGATTAGTAGAAAATTACTTTAAATCATCAGTTGTCTGATTAAGTATGAAATGGCCCCATCAGATGCAAATTCATGTTTGCTCCAAAATCCTGAGCTCAGATGCAGCTGCAAAAGAACAAAAATGACAACAGAGGATAAATAATAAGCATCCTTATATAGCATTTATTTTGAGGTGTAAAAAAAATGTTTGCTGCTTTTTCCGTTTCGTATTCTGACTTACCAAACAGAAAAGATGCATAGTTATCCCTTTTCCTCCGAAGAGCTGGTAGTCTGTTTGATACAAATATACAGGATCTTTTTTTTTTTTTTTTTTTATCCTAGAGGTCCATTTGCAAAGTTTAGGGTTTCAATGTTTTATGGTGTTTGGATGTTTTCAGCACTTTACTCTTTTCACTTTCTAGCTGTACAGATTGAAGTTATTTTAGGATTTCTGTTCGGTGTCTTTTGTCAGTCTTCGTCATCTTCAATTCAAACGAAAAAAGAAGTGCTTACGTGTGTGTGTGTGTGTGTGCACAGTACTTAGCCGAGGATTCGGAGTTGTTTATAGTAAGCTGCAACTGAGAACAAGTACATGTGAGAGCTTCTCCTTGTGGTAATGCATGGCTGCACAGACGCTACCGTTGTAGTTTATTTAAATCCTGAAAAGATTGATCTGCTTCTGTCAGCCTCTTTTTATTGTACACAATGGTTTGCATGGAGCCAGGTCGTATCTGGCACTCGGTGTGTGCTGCACTGGAATGACCCCCATTGTCTTCATTAAGGGTTTCCCTGGCACATACCAGTGCCAGCCTGCAAGTGAATATCAATTGTTGTCGTCTGGTATGTAAGTGATGCACAGCTGCAGATGGAAACAAACTTTTTTTTTTCCCCCTAAGTTGTGTTCAGTGTACACTGATTTTCACCACATTAAAACACTTTAGTGCGTCAGTGTCGTGTTGTGACTTCACCATGCTCGATTTAGTCTTCACCATCAAATGTACTATGCCTTAATGCTGTTTAGTAATTTTCTACGTTTGCATCTTGAGTTGGTTTTTAATTATTATAACTGCCTTTGCAGCTGACATTATATCTACTGTTGAATTCAATCACACTGGGGAGCTGCTTGCCACTGGGGACAAAGGAGGTCGTGTTGTCATCTTCCAGCAGGAGCCAGAGGTATGTGATTCACTTACAGTGTCTCACTCAGGTACTCTTACCCCTTGAACTTTTTCAGAGGTCCTCTTTCCAACCACAAACTTGAATTTGCCCCACTGGGAGTTTAAAGCGTTAAAAAAACAACACAAAGTAGCGCGTACTTGTGAAGTGGAAACAAAGAGATGCTTGGTTTTAAACGGTATGCAGTCTGCGTGTAATAAAGTTAGTCAGTACATTGTAGAGTCATCTTTTAAGTGTTTTCTGGGTTCGTCTCTACCAGTTCTGCACATTTAGGCTCTGACATTCTGGCACATTTTTGCAAAAATAGTTTAGTTCGATTTAAAGCAGTTGTGACTTTACACAGATCTTTATTTGGATTTAGATATCAACTTTTTGTGGGTCATTTGAACATGTATAAATAAATTAAATTTTATTTATGAAGCCCTTTGGTTTGTACGGAGCAACAACAACTAATAATACT
This sequence comes from Poecilia latipinna, assembly GCF_001443285.1. Classification (NCBI taxonomy): domain Eukaryota; kingdom Metazoa; phylum Chordata; class Actinopteri; order Cyprinodontiformes; family Poeciliidae; genus Poecilia; species Poecilia latipinna. The sequence goes on from NW_015113016.1 coordinate 176,526, forward strand.
AAACATAAAATTGACACATTTAAACAAAAAAAATTAGCTCAATATAAGTAGCAAAGCTATCCAAGTAATAATAAAGCAAAAATAAAAATAACAAAATGATCAGAAATTTACAATTTAATAAAAACTTTTCAAAGAGTGAGACTGGAAGTATAAAACCTATAAACCATTATATGTTCTTGAAGTTTGATGTAAGTGCCAGTAAGCATGCTCTGCTAACCAGTTTGACCTCTGACATCAATTAAATGAATTGGACTTTCAGTGTTAGAGTAAAAAAAAATCTAAATCAGGTTTTTACTTGTAAAAAAAAAAACACAATAAGAAGCATTGAAGTTTGCAGTTACATGACATAAAAAATGTTTAAGGGTATCGATGCTTTGATATGACACTGTTATGTAAAAGCATAACAGTGCTTTGACATAACAGCACTTTCTATCATCTTTCTGATAGAAATACATTTCTATCAGAGAGATCTTTCTCTATTTAAAATTAATACTGTGCTTGAAAACAGAAAAAATGAAAATTTTCTGAACATTTTATTCAGAATTACCTCTCAACTTGAGTCATTGTTGAAAACGTTGTCTGCTCTTGTGCAGAGTAAGAACCAGCCTCAGTGCAGAGGAGAGTACAATGTTTATAGCACCTTCCAGAGCCACGAGCCCGAGTTCGACTACCTGAAAAGTCTTGAGATTGAAGAGAAAATCAACAAGATTCGATGGCTACCTCAGAAGAATGCAGCACAGTTCCTTTTGTCCACAAATGGTTAGTAAATGTTTTTGATTCTGAATTATTTCAATCAATTTTACAGGATAAAGTTTGCAACGTTTTCTTTTTTTTTTTTTTTACTCCACTTTTTCATCTGCCTGAGAAATATTCAGTGTAGCAGTCAAGTGGTCTTAAGTTGCTTTTGTCACTAAAATGTGACTGATATCTAATCTTTTTTTTTTTTTTTTTTTTTGGGAGATAAAACTATCAAGCTGTGGAAAATTAGTGAGCGAGACAAGAGACCAGAGGGCTACAATTTGAAGGAAGAAGACGGGCGATACAGAGATCCCAATTCTGTCACAACACTGCGGGTGAGTAGTAACCGCGCTCTCGCATTATAAATATAAACTATATCGTGTCTGGGAAGTGAATAGTTTTAAATGGTTTCCATTTGAAACGCATTGCTTTCCTTTCACTAAAGCTGCTTGTTCCTCCAGGTGCCGGTGTTGAGGCCCATGGACCTGATGGTGGAAGCCAGCCCCAGACGAGTGTTTGCCAACGCTCACACATACCACATCAACTCCATATCGGTCAACAGTGACCATGAGACCTATCTGTCTGCAGACGACCTGCGCATAAACCTCTGGCATCTGGAGATCACCGATCGCAGCTTTAGTATCCTTTTGGTTCTCAAATCCTCACGTCTGTCGCACAAGCGACGAGGAGTTCTCCAGTCGGGACGTTTGATCTCTGATCTCAAGTCTTGACACTCGGCGAGAAGCGTTTGCTGATACTTTGTCCCAGTTTGATACTTTGTATAAATCTGTGGCATGTATACATGTGAATGTGGTAAAATATCAAGCTGTGGCTCATCAATATACAAAGCTGATATGACTATTGTTATGGTGTCAAACTCATTCATGAAAGATGCTTATGGCATTGAAGCCATATCACTTTCTCCTGATTGTTAAAATGCTCCTTTATTTTATATATATATAGTGTCATAGTTTTTATGACACTAGAGATGCAAATTTGATGCAAATCATTTGTTTCAAAAGATTTATATCTCAACACATACAGCTGCAGTTTTGAATAGACACACCCAACGTTGCTACATTAGCATGTTATCTGCTTTGATGTGACGACTTTGTTAGTTTGGCTTGTAAAATATTATAATCTGACTCTTGTCTGAGTTAGTAATCAAGTACTCCATGGATTAATCTCTTGATCAATGTTATAATCAGATATATATACGTCCTACTGCAGGCATTCTAACTTTTATCTCTTGTAATTCACTATTTAAGTACACGTTAAGATCTGTGCCCCCCCGTGTCTCAATCAGAACTGTACATGCTCAAGCATATGTGCATTACCCAGCCCATCATCTAAAATTAGTTTCGAATGAATTATTGTTTATTATTTTGGTGTTGTTTGCAGCGCCATGTTACAGACTTTAGTTTATCTTCACAAGGTGCTTGTAGAGAGGGTTAGGGTCAGGTTAACTTTTATCTAAGCTTTTTGAAATTGTTGATTTGACACCAGATAAAATTGAAGGAAGATGAAATCCTTTTAGAAATGCTGAGATGGAAATAAAGCTAGGTTTCTTTTGTAACATGACTACAAAGCATGTTATGTAACTGCATTCATTGTCCCCAGTGAAACACATGACCACTAAAGCAGTTAAATGAAGCAATGAGTCAGATTTTTGCCTAGAATTATTATTCATTTTTCTTTTTTTTTTGTTTTTTTTTAAGTCATGCCATGCTTTATTTTGCCACAAGAGGTCACTGATGAACTACGAGATGCTGAGATAGTTGCTGTCATAGACGAAAGTTGTTGTTGTTGTTTTTTTTTTTTATGCCATCTTGTTTCTTTTTGTCTTGTCCTTCCTTGGAGTAGCTGTCGTTTTGGACCTTGACCTCTGTTTTTCCAGATATTGTTGACATAAAGCCAGCGAACATGGAGGAGCTGACAGAAGTGATCACGGCTGCAGAGTTTCACCCCGACCAGTGCAACACTTTTGTTTACAGCAGCAGCAAGGGAACCATCCGCCTGTGTGACATGAGGGCATCAGCACTGTGTGACCAGCATGCCAAAAGTAAGTCGCTTATAACAAATACATGTTTGAGAGAAGGAAAGGAATACACAATATTCCTGTCATCCCAATTTTCTTGTATTGGGATGAGAAGTATCTTAATGCTTCACAAGACCTTAAAATTTGTTCAGAGTAAAAATTATGGATTTTTTTTTTTTTAGTACGCATTGTAATTAACAGCATTCAAAGTGTTAACTTTTTGCTTGAGTTTCATCATGAATCCTCTTGTTTTTCTCTATTGGATGTCCTACATTGAAGAGCTTCGAAGATTTTTGAACTTCATTTTAGATTATAAATATTTGTTTTCATTGGTATTGTTTTTTACTGATGCAACATAGTGAATGAAACTAAAGTCATATATATGGAACGGCTTGTTTCCACTATATAGTTTTTAATTCACTAACAATTATTCAGAAAAGACACACACTTTAGCCCATTTTAAGTTTTGCTCCCAGGATCTTAGTTTTATTAAATTGTGGCTCTTACAGCGTTAAATCAGCAGAATAACATCTCAACATGTATCCTTTTTTTAATTCAAAGTGTTTGAGGAGCCAGAAGACCCAAACAACCGTTCGTTCTTTTCTGAAATCATCTCGTCCATCTCCGATGTCAAGTTCAGCCACAGCGGACGGTACATGATGACGCGAGACTACCTGTCCGTCAAAATTTGGGATCTGAACATGGAAACCCGGCCAGTAGAGACATATCAGGTTTGCCGCTGCAAATGTTATTTTAATTTTTTATGCTTTGGGAAGAGATCTGCCAATCTGAGATTTGTGGCCAGTTTCAAATGTTTGCTTTTTGTAAGAATTTGATCCCACAATTTAGATTTTTAGCCATTCAGATTTCTTCATCAATATATTCTTCTGTGACCCTTCTGGTGTGAGCAGTTTATTATTCATTTATTTTGGTAGCAGTAGCAAAGTCGCACCATTTGTAGAGAAAAGTCACTGTAAAATGGGGTTACTAATGATTTGGTGTTGAGATTTAAATTCGTCGTTAGCATTTTATGTTTAGTGAATGTGAACGGTATTTCCATGAGCATTACCTAGAGAACGTAGATCCTTTTACGAATCAATAAAAAGGATTGCGTTTTTGAATTTCCAGCCTGCTTCTGACAGATCAGGCCTAATAAAACTTAAATCTGGTTAAATCAAACCACTAACTGATTTTTCTGTATTTCTCTACCTGTTAAGAGAACAAAAAAAAAAAAAAAAACACTGTGCTGTTTTCACCTTTGCTTCATGTGATTCGCTGTTCTATTTTACCAGGTGCATGAATATCTCAGGAGTAAGTTGTGTTCACTTTATGAGAACGACTGCATTTTCGACAAGTTTGAATGCTGCTGGAATGGCAATGACAGGTTAGTCAATCAACCCCGGCAATCAGAAAATTACTTTTCATCTCCTGTAACACCAAAATCATTCACAAATGACGTCCCTTTCTCCCCTTTTCCGTGGATTATGATTGAGATCAGTAGTGAAAGTAAGATCCGAAGCGGCTCCTCATGATTGTCTGTTTCCACAGCGTTGTGATGACTGGTTCCTACAACAACTTCTTCAGGATGTTTGACAGGGACTACCGGCAGGACGTGACCTTCGAGGCGTCACGGGAAAACAGCAAGCCGCGGTCGGTCCTGAAGCCTCGCAAAATAAGCACAGGTGGGAAGCGCAAAAAGGATGAGATCAGTGTAGACAGTCTGGACTTTAACAAGAAGATCCTCCACACTGCCTGGCATCCGCTGGACAACATCATTGCTGTGGCCACCACCAACAATCTGTACATATTCCAAGACAAACTGAACTAAAGTCCATTAACCCACTCAGATCCCGATTTCTTCTTTAGCCCTCTTTTCGCTCTCAGATTGAAACAAAATCCGTCTTAGTCCAAGCCCCTGAAGCTTGATCAAATCTGTCCTTTTGATTATGTGAGAAGACTTACTTTGTAAACGGTGCCATACATCCAGCCAGGCCATAGAAAAAAAAAAGCATCATAGTGTGCTGTTAGTTTCTTCCATTAGAAGCACTCCATCCATCGGGCTTCCATTTCTAACTCTACTACATCCCAAACCAAAGGGAAAATCTACGTTTTATCGCTTGTTCGTGCCATATTGACATGATTCATTTGTCTGTTATTCCTACTGGTTAACTTTCTGTTCGTTTTGGTTTTGTCTTCCTGTCACCAAGTTCATTTTTGTACTGCCCTGATTCATCAATACAAAGCTGTCGATTCTTTTATTTGCCCAACAAGTATCAAGTTGCCAAGTTCTTTCCTTATGTACTGTATGATTATTGTTAAAGGACTAATTTAGCATTTCATTATGTTTAGCTCATTGTCTAAAAGAAAAAAGAAAAAAAAACTTTGGATAAATAATATCAAAGCTAACAGAGTACAAATATTTTTGATTTTTTTTTTTTTTTTTAACTTTGACTCAGCTGCTTGTTTACATTCATCTCTCTTCTTTAAGAAAATCTCCTGGGTTTGATTTTACATTTCTATAACGCATTGTATCGAGTGTTTTGGCCATTTGTTTCGATATAGGATACATCCTGCAAACGACTTCGATTCATTCAAGAGCGGTCTTGTTGAAGCGGCCTGTCATTCGAGTTCAATGTTCACCACACACTCGTTCAAGCGAGCCCATTATCGGCGACAGAGAGAGCCAGGAGATGTCCTTGATATTTTTTATTCACTCAGGTTTATGGGGCAGCACTAGAAAAATGGGTGTAAAACCAAAATGTATGACAGGTTTTCTTACAGAAGTGTGTTTTATCACTGTAATTCTGCTGTGGTTGAGTTTGTAGTAAATGGAAGTAGGTGAAATGTTCCTTTTCTACATGTGTCAGTTTTGTCACGCTGCTCTCAAACCGTTTGATTTCATTTCCCCAGGCCAGGCTTCATCTGCCTGTCGGAGCGTCCTTACTCACGCCTTCGCGTATTGTACGGATAAACTGTAGAAAGTTCGGCAGAGGTTCACAGATCTGGTTGATATTATGTTGTTGACTTTAGTTTTCTTTTCTTTTCTTTTTTTTTTTTAGACTTTGAATAGCAGAAATGTGTTGCAGGTTTGTTTGGTTTTTTTTTAGTTTTGATAGAGATAGCAGTTCTCAATCCAAAAGAAAATGAAGTGCAACACAGTACGTACATTAATTAGACTGAAAAAAATAATTGGGATTCTGAGTTTGATATTGATGGGGGAGGGTCTGGGTTTTTTTTTGTTTGTTTTTTCTTTTCAGTGTTTGACCTGCTAATCGCCACCCGAACCAATCAAGAAAAACATTCTCTGATTCCATCTCCGTTAAGCCCAAGTTTCCCATCACTTCCACTTAAGATCGGAAGGGAAACAAGTTTCAGACAGAAAAGCTTTCCGTAGAAGTCTGGATACTGCTCTCACTTATTTGATGTGATTCTCCTGAAAGGGAGATCAGATGAATAAAAGCCTTTGCCTAACTCTTAGATCTTACCAAATAATGTTGTCAGGAAAAGTATTACAAATACCACTCTACCATAATTTGCTATGGAGGTTTTTTTTTTTTTTTTTTTTTTTTTTTCCTTAAAATTAGGGTGTCCTATCCCAAAGTTCCTGTTTTTTTAAAACAAAAAAAAAAAA
>NW_015113016.1:186015-190065 GCF_001443285.1 Poecilia latipinna
TTTTTTTTTTGTTGCATCAAATGATGGCTGATCATGCCAAAGTATCTAGTCTTTATACACAACAAAGATAAAGCTCTCTTGCAGACAAAGTGCCCTGATCCAGCGGGTCCAGCCTTGCGGTTGTGTGGGCAACCATGCTTAACTCAGGACAAAAACCTGTGTGTTTTTTATATATATATATATATATATATATATATATATATAAGATGATTCCCTGTGCCCCCATTTTTACTCTTGTGTGGCACCAAAACGTCGTGCTGCTCCCAGCTCACCTTCGGTGTATGTTGTGTTGTTGCAGAAAAAAATTGCTTATCATCTGCATCTAGAATTTATTTGTAGATTTTTCTATATTTGAAATGTTTTGTACTGTACCTGATAAAAGAAGAAGAATCACTATAGCTGATTTATTTTTGTATAAATTACGGCAATATCATTACAGTCTAATCACTGTAGTTTCTTTACCTATCTGCCTCAGGCTTACTGTACAGGGCAGATCATTCGAAAGGCAGGTTTCCCTTTGCATTTTGCTCGTTATAACAGGTAGACACATCAAAGAAGTGCGTCAGGTTCGAAGCGGTGTGCCCAAAGAGAAGTATTTTCAGGTGTCAGTACCTGAAAATAAATAATGGAAGCTGAACTCCTGCCTGATGATGAGCACTATTACTGTACTCTTGCCAACTACGTTTTTTTTTTTTTTTCTATCTAACTTATTTAGAGGGTTCCAACGTTTTGATTTCATGCGAATCTTAATATTTGGTTTATGTGCCATAGTTTTGCTCGATGAACAATTCCTCTGGCTGCGAAAGACTAACATTGAAACTGCATTTTCATCCTCTTTGCGCATACCCGGGTCACTTGACTACGCGGAGCGATGACTGTCGATCTGTGCGGCTCTCCTTTGCAGACTTATTTGAAGAGAATCTGTGAAGCACTTCATGTGCAGCTTGGCGTCAGAGAGGAGGGTCACCAGTTTAAGCTAAAGCTCCGTGCGTTGCCTGCTCCAGCGCACGGTCCACGTTGCGTAGAAAACTTGATGGAACCGCGACTGTGCGTTTTCTACGAACAGCCAAAATGCCACGCAATGAAGGTACAGGTTATCTTTTCCAGTTCGTAAACAATACGTTGATGTTTTTATTCCGGCACTGAGCTCCTTCGTCCACTGGATCATATTTGTGAAAGTGAATGTGTCGCTCCGTTCTCAGTATGATTATTAACTAATGTTGAGTTCCAGTCTCTCAGGGTTCTGGGTTGTGTCTTTTGATAATAAGATAAGTTTCTAGTATTTTTATTTTGTGCAACTTTCTTTTGGTTTTGTAATGCAAACTTTGTATTTTTGCCTGTTTTTTTGTTTTGTTTGTTTTTGTTTCCTGGATAAATGAATCTTTTCTATTTCAACTCCTTTCTTCCATTTATTGAGCGAATCTCCATCTTGTTTTAAAGTAGAAAATAAGCGATATAACCTCGTGCATAATGATACATCAAGAAACTGCTTACCAATAGAAGCTGGTATTTATCTGAGCAATTAATAAAAAACATTTTCATCATTCTCCCTACGTTGTCTTAATACAAGCTGTCCTTCGAGGCTCTAATGTACACAACAAAGATGTTCACAAGAACCCTGTTGCCTTTTTTCTTTAAAGAGCATTACCAATAAACAAGATAATAATCAGTTACACTTGTGAAACTTTCTGGTTCACCCAGATTGCTCAGGGGAATCTTCTGCTGCTCTGTCCCAAACTTTACACCTTCAAGAAAATGGGATTATCAGAACTGAAACAAAAACTTCTATTTTGCTGTAAATCACCTTTTTGTTTCTTTCCCTCCACGTATGGCTTTGATACACCAGGTTATTAAGTAGTGTTTCCCATTGTGTGCACATGGAGTTTAAACAATTTTGTCCACTTGAAGGAGCATTAAAACATGTCTGATGTATCACAAGAATGGTAAAACAAAATCCACTTTGTTTCTTTTCTGTGAATTTCATTATTTTTGAGTGTGTGTTTTATTTCAAGGGGATGGAGAGTTTTGGTGGTCTGTTTGGGAATGACTACATATTGTTAACTGTACAGAGTTATTTGTCAAATGAAATAAGGTACAGTGTAGATAACATGTAATAAGGAGTTTCAAATTTAATAATTAAATTACTGTGCTACTTTATTATTACTGTTTGGAGTTTTTTTTGGGGGGGGGAGAATAGGGGGAGCAACTGAGCATTTGATAATTTCATCTCCATTACAATAATATTTGTGGTTAACTTAAGAGGACGTAGTGCACATTTTTGCCCTTTCATCCCATCAGCTTTCAAGTCATAATGGAAGCGAAACATGTTTTGTTTTCTAACTTGAATTCAGCTTAATTCATCTTCCAATTACCTCTGATCAGCCTCCCTAGCTGATGATGGGGAAAAGCATCCACATCTGTGATGCTGCCATCGCCGTCCAGTTGACCTGTAGGGATGATGACTTAACAAAAAAAGTGTGCTCATGAAATTGGCACAACTTCACACCACTTTATTATAATGCCAGACCTGCAAAGTGCATTACAACAGTTTTTAGACATACCTAGCTAGTCCAGCATCTTGACTGTTTCTCTGATTAGTGCTGTCCTTGGTTAGTCATTTGGTTTTGGTTTTGAAGACAGACTAGAGATTTACCCCAAAGTGAGTATAAACCACATTATTCAGATTTTACAAGGAGTTTATGCTTTTTTTGTTGTTGTTGTTCATCACATTTGTGTTCTGTAATAAAATACATATTAGTCTGTGGTTGTGAGAAGGTAAAAAAAAAAAAAGTTAAAGGGATTTGAGTAGTTTTGCAAGAAACTGTAAGCCATCAAGTTGGGAGGTCATCCATTATCAAACTGCTCATACTCATCAGACTGCAACATATAAGTTACAAATACATTTTGAAAGCACTCAGAATTAACCTTTCCATGCAAACACTTTTTAATCCACACAGTTACCGTGCACGGCGGCGATACATTTTACGTTTGTGTGCATTCTTTAACAGATTACTTTTATACTTTCTAGTAAACAATTAAAAAAAAATGTTCAACGACAGTCTCGGGATCAGTGAAGTCTTGAAGCTGCGCCTGCGCAGACCCTAGTTAAGCGTCAGAACTATAGTCAACAAACATGTCTACCGCTCCTGCTCCTCAAAACAATAACGAAGATCCCGGACTGCAAGGTAGGTCGTCATTGTAAATGGTACGTCTTCCTTCATAAAAAATATTCGTATGTTTCTTACTAATGCGTGACAATATAGTTACAAAGGTGTAATGGTAAAAGTTAGATTGGGGATGGAATTTCCTTGTCTTCGCGTAAGGATGGAGAACATGTTCCGTACGTCACAACAAATTAGCCAATCGTAGCACGGTACACTGTTGATTGACACTTGAGCAGCCAATCATTGCTAGAGGTCTGGGTGGGTTTAGCTTTAGCCAAAAAATGAAAACAAGTTTGGTACAAAAGGCGAATTTAATTGTTACGTTTGTTCCCTTTAAGATATTACTTTTCTTTAAAATGTGCACAGATATATCCCAGATATATGTAAAATTCCGTACTTTCAAAATGCAGTTATCTTGCAGCATAAAATGTCCAAAAAAAAAAAAAAAAAGTGAGGTCGCTTTTTGCCTGAGGGTAAACAAATAACACGCATGTAAAAATGAAACTTGGTGTTTAGCCTTGAGCGGAAGCTTATTAATGTGCCGGGGTATTAGGGCTCGCTTTGTGTGTCAGAAGGCAGCTGGAGCAGCGACACGTCTCGGCAGGTTGGCTCCCACTGCTCGCCACAGTTATGCAAGACCCCAGAGGAGCAGTGATGTCAAATTGGTCAGAAGATGTGACGTCGAGTCAGCTTTGGTTCATCCTCAGACCCATAATTTCCAACTAGCTCCAAACAGGAAAGGGGTGTCTCATGCCATCACAAGGTTTACATGCCGTACTCAGACAAGCTGATTACATAACTCTGCTTGTGGGGCAGTGGCACAAAGACCTCTGTGCTGCCTCGGTTTCTGGCCACTGGATGCACCATAGTTGAAACTGTATTTTTT
>NW_015113016.1:193316-230188 GCF_001443285.1 Poecilia latipinna
ATGCCGTACTCAGACAAGCTGATTACATAACTCTGCTTGTGGGGCAGTGGCACAAAGACCTCTGTGCTGCCTCGGTTTCTGGCCACTGGATGCACCATAGTTGAAACTGTATTTTTTTAATGTGTGTTTGCATAAATCAGGAAATCAACCAAAAGTTGGGTGTTTTTCCTCATAAAGCAAAATCTCATAGGATTCATTACACAAAGAGTGACACATTCCAAGTGTCTGAGTTTAGTTAACGGTAAATTAAACCTCAAAAGTTCAAAAATTTAAAATATTCCATAAGACCAACTTTGAAAAAAGTGTCTTTAATCAAAAAATACTGGCTTGTTGGGAAGTATTTCAGTGTAGTGTATGCACTCAATACTTTAAGGGCCCTCTGTGGTTCTGCTGATGTGCCATTTCATGTCTTCTACTTGACAATACATTATAAATTATCTAGGTTTGATTCAGGAAAGTTTACTGCCCTATTAAGTACAGCGATACTATGCATTAAGCCAGGTTTTGGTACTTTAGGCAGAGTGGGCGGCTGTCAAATTCAGCTGGAAAATGGAAATCCGCATCCCCATTAAGCTTGTCAATAGAGGGAAGCATAAAGTGCTGTAAAACTTTATGACTTTGCTGACCTTGTACTTGGTAATGCTTATGGCTGCTTCTAGAGCATCCATGCACAGATGTTTTCAGGGCGGAGACTGTAACTGTTGTATTGTGGTCATTCCTGAACCAGAGATAATATCAGAAGTATATTACCTGCTAAGGAGAGAAAGCACTGGACTGTTGCCCAGTGATCCAAGGTTCTCTTTTCAGATAAAAGTAAGTCTTGCATTTGATTTGGAAATCTGGATAAAAAGTGAAGAAGCACAGAATCCAAGATCCAGTGATAAAGTTTCCACACTCAGTGATTATTCAGGGATCCATGGTGTTTGCACCTTTTCCTGTGGTATATTCAGTTCTCCTTTAAATGCTCGGATACAGCATTCAGGGAACAACCAGCTACTTTGACATTTTATAGCTTGTCCTGCTGGAGAACTGTCAAGTCAGCAGTCTTCCTCGTGACTGTGTAAACCACAACAACATTTCTGTACAAAGAAGATTCTTTTTTAATTATTGTTGGTTGGTCCTATGCTATATTATAATTTTATGAGAAACTGGATGTTGACTTTTAATCATTGTCATTAAATTTAACAAAATAAAATATTTTAGATATAGCACATAATATGTTTCAAACTTTTTAAATACTTATTACCAAATGTAACTTTTTGATGATGTTCCAGTTTGTTGAGATGCACTTTAGGTCAACAGGTTTTCATGTGAAAGATGACTTTAGTGTTAACTGTGCTGTTGATTGGGTTGCATCTACACACATCAAACCTATTCTCCCTTAATTTTGGTGGTTTTATCGTTGTGTTGCAAAGGCTCCTGGGTAGAGCTGGAGCTGAATGGTAATACAGGGGCAGAGAGCAGGCCGACCAGCCAGCTGACGCCACCTGCTGAAGACCAAATCAACGCAAATGCAGGCATGAGTCAAAGTCTCCCCCCTTTAGAAGAGGGTGAAAGTGACGAAACCCTGATTGGAGGACTGGAACATGTGCCATCGTCATCTTCTATCCACAACGGAGACATGGAAAAAATACTTCTGGATGCTCAGCATGAGTCCAGCCCAAGTAATTCATCCTGTGAGAGGTAGGCCACACATTTCCTTTACTATTTTCAGTAAAACCTAAGTATTGATTTTTTTGTTAATATACACTATTGCCAACCCCTCACAGTCCTCACAGACCACCCAGTTCCGCACAGGATGATGGCCAGATAACATTTGATGTGGAGATGTCCAGTCCAAGAGGCAGTCAGGTAGGGATACCTGGCAAACGTATTAGCAACTCTGGAACATTTTTTTATAAGTTTTATAACATCAAACGACAAATGTCCATGTGACACATATCACTATATGTGATTGACCAGCACAAAGTTGGTCTTAATTGTAAAGGTAGAATACATGGTTGTTAATTTTTTCCCAGAACTATCTCTGATGGCCCAAAATAAAATCCAGTGCAAGCAATTTCACTCAGAAATCCCTAATTATGAAATACCATCAACATATGTGTAATTTAGTCTCAGTATAAATCCAGGTATAGATAATGGGTAGATGGAAAGTTTGCTTGATGTCAAGTAGAAGCTACTTATGTAGTTCAAAAGATTTGCAGCTGTAATTCTAGCAAAAGGTGAGGTGGTTCTGCAAAGTACTGACTCAGGATAGAAGAATACAAATGCAAGAAAAACTTTTAAAACGACATATTGAACATAGACTCTACTAAAGTCTTTTGGGGCAGGATTTCTTTCCACATCTTTTTGCCTTTACATTTCCAGTCAGAGGACGATACTGCAGACATGGACAGAGATGATGACATCTTGATGAACAAAGAAGTTGATTGGGTGGCCAATTGGTCCAGTAGGCCTGAAAACATCCCCCCAAAGTTAGTACGCTGGCAAGCTCAGAATCAGCTGCCCATCGGGATATTCTCCCTCAGTGGTCTCAGAAACAACGTTAACTGGTTGTTCTTTTCAGGGAGTTCCACTTCAGACATCCCCGACGTTCAGTGTCTCTGAGTATGCGGAAGAGCGGCGTCATGAAGAAAGGTGGCATCTTCTCTGCTGAATTCCTAAAAGTTTTCATTCCTTCCCTGCTCATCTCACACATGCTGGCTCTTGGCCTTGGGTAAGATGGGTCATCTGTTAGTAGTTTTAAAATATTTTGGGGATTTTTTTTTCTGTGCTTGCTTTTCTTGTTTAGTTCATAGCTAATATTTTCTCAAACATCATATTTTTATGCATGGATGTAGGAATTACTAACAGGACAACAATGCAAATTATATGTCTATCTTCACAAAGAGGGACTAGAGAAGAGAAATGACTTAAAATAACGTTTAAGTCAGATATGGAAGGCGCCTTGTATGAATAAAGTTACTTATCTTTGTTTTAATTATTTGTCCTATGTTTTCTCATTTTTAATAATAATAAAAAGTCGTTCTATTTCACATGTTTGATGATTTTATTTTAGGGTGTACATTGGGAAAAGAATTGCCACAGCTGCCACCAGCTCCTACTGAGCAGAAGATGAAGCAGTGCCTGGGTGTTCTCCTGTCTCCAAGCCTCCCAAACGCCTCCTGAAGTCAAGCTCTCACTGTGTGCATCTGTCCTACGCCCACGTCTTTCTCTTCCAATCTGCATTAACTGGTGTCACACTGTAGATGTAGTCATGCTGATTAATTATGTGGTTGCACTCCACCAGATTTTGACACGGGGTGGGGCTTTATCGTATACGCGAGTCACCGACTTGAATCTAACTCAAAATCTAACTTGCCACGGACCTTATGTCAGGTGGCATCCAGTTGAAGTTTCCTTTTGTGTCTTGATATTGAACATATCGATTCTGGTATTTCTGCAGGGCTACAAGTTTTCTTTTAGGTGTTCTAAAAAGCAGAAAGGAAAACATATGTTATTTACGCCATAACTGCTTTATGAACTAATTGACTTTGGGGAACAGGAGAGACTTTGATAGCTTGAAAGTTTGTGACTTTAAGGCCCACTTCACACCAGATTAAGGCCACCCTGCAATCTCCAGGCGTTTTAGGATCATTTGTATGCCGCTGGATTGCGGCAAAGATGGAAAACCGCATTTTAATGTGCTCCTACTGTTAGGACATAGGTTTTCCTGCTGGGTTGTTATCCGGTACTTTTGCCATGTGCTTCAGATGATCTAGGATTCCTCTTTACAATCTGCAGAATTGGGAGGTTTCTGATGAATGTTCTGGTTGATATTTAACATTGTCTTTGTCTACTGTGAACAGGGCCTTACTGTCAAGGTGCAGTGAACTGCTGTTCAGAGCTGAATGCTGAAGCACTGCTTTTTTTTTTTTTTTTCTTTTTTTTTTAATTTCGCACAATTTTGAGGATGGTATTCTTAACACGTTGATCCCCAGAGGGTTTCTATATAAACTTTGTTGAGTTGCCAAGCCTAAACATTATCCTACTATCTTGTCCCAAAAATGTTACTATGAAGAGTTGGAATGTTTTATTATAGTGGCATCTAGATTGGAAGATAATATACCAGGCCAAAAGCTACTTCTTTTATGTATTTTTTTTCTAACATATCCCTTTTTTTTTACATATAGGAGCAGTAGCAAAGTGCCAAAACATTTACCTTTCACCACTGCACATTGGTGGCCTATCTTATGCTTTCTGATTTGTTTTGTTTTCTAATATGTTTAGATATTTAATTATGTACATGTGAATATTAATTTAAGCTGTGACCTTCCCTGTGCTATGTACACCTCTCAACATTGTATAACTTGTTTATACATTGATTATTAATGCATTATTTCAGTGTTTCTTATGCATTGTGGCAGTGTGAGTATTGTGTTTTTGCTCAGTTGCTAGGGTTGCTAGGGCTTTAGCTGCACAAATCACCACCACAGAGGAAGATATTTTCTGAAGTGTTATCTGACTTTAATCTTGGTTTCACTGTACAATAATTTCACCTAATATATGCTATATTATGTACAGTGTCTGTGGACCATCGAGTATGATGATATAGAAATCGTTTATTACAGATAAAGTATGCATTTCTGTATGTTAATGCTCATTGCATGGCTCCTCTGTTGATGGATAATAACCATATTAAAATATAAACTACAATTTACAAAATTGTCCGTTTTGGTTTCAGTTCTAAGCTGTAATGCGTGATTTAGGTGGCCAGCTCATAAACTACAGATCTATGTACAGTATATCTGTGTGGAGTGAAGAGCATTTTGGAATTTAAATGTGATTCATACAGTAATCATAACTTCATATTACAAATGGGAAAGCCGGAGGTTTCTCAATAACCCTGAATCTCAAAATGCAATATGGTTACCACCCTTAGCCTGTGTGAACTTGGGCTGCATGATATATAAGCAATAAAACAGCTAAGTTCTATATAAATTTTTATTATTGCAATGACAACCTAACATGATTCATTTTGTCATTGTTTTGTTTACTTTTTTTTCTAAGAGCACAAACTGCACAGCATGCTGTCATGGTTAGAACTAGAGATTGCAAAAGCAAAACTTTAAAGAAAAAATAGTGATTAAGATAAAAAAAATTACTTGAGAGTGTGGCATCTTGGAAGAAACGTTGCACAGGAAGTAAATTTAGCTTGAAACCTAGCTTACTTAAGTGAACAGCACTGAGAGAAGCAAGACGGAAAACAATGCACACATTTAGACATTTCAGCTATTTAGAGAGACCATTTACATTAACACGCATGGTTTTTGGACTGGGTAAGAAAACATGATTAACTGGAGGACAACCAGATATGCAAGAACATGCTAACTCTATGCAGAAAGACTGCAGATTGGACCCAGAAACTTCTTGGTGCAAAGCAAGAGTTGCACCAGGCTGCTGATAGAGATAATGCCAGAAACACAACTGCAATCTTTTCTTATGCTTTTCTTTTTGTTTGTTAGCCATTGTAGCAAGACAAAGGGAGACAACAAGAGAAGAGTATAGTGATGCAGACCTATGCTTTTGGCCAGAATTACTTAAAATTTACTTTGTCACATTTTAGTAGTTTACATTGCTTGTCATATTTACCTATTTTTCTACTCCTGTCTGACGGATAAAATAATCCAATTTCCTTTTAATCCATATAAAAACAGATAAATTACATATAAAAGAAAAACAAAATTAAAAGCGTTTCCAATACTATGAAGATTTACAAATTTAATTCAATCCAATCACTAAGACTAAATTAGTTAAAATACTGACTTGGGAAACACACTTGGTAACACACTTGACTTGGGAAAACCATTTCAGAAATGTAAATCATGACATTTACATAATTTACATAATTAATCTTTGCTGTTAGATGTTGATAACTGGTTTTGTCCTATATTACCTACTTGTCAATTAGTTTATTTTTACCCCATTGAAAAGTAATTATGCTTGTACATGACACCCATTAAAAGGGCTAGTTTAGCTCAAACGTTATTTTGGATAAATGAATCACTGTCAGATTGTTTTAGTAGGATTAATAACATTTGTATTTCAACCTAAATGTTGTCATAGGGACGGCAACATGGATCCGGATCGTGGACCAGTAAGATGTTCAGGGCGGGGGAGTGCGCATGCTCCGTCCCTCTTTGTGGCCCTTGTCTTCTTGGTGGCTTTATGGTCTGCAGAGACCTGGTCTAGCCGTAAATATAGAGATTCTCCACTGTTAGGCAAAAGCAAATCTCAATTTGCAGCTTTATCCTGACTACCCAACGCACATTTAGCTGGCTATCGTTATAAATAGTCCGGGACAGACATTGTTGAGCCGGGGCGTCGACTGGCCGAGAGGCAGAGCATCCATCCATTCATCCTTTTTTTTATAGGCAGCTAGCGTTAGCCTCAACTAAAACCAGGGGGGCAGCGGTGTTGGGGGGAATTTCAACATGTCCGGCTACCAAGGAAAGAAGAACATCCCCAAAATTACAGTGAGTGATACGTGTCTGTTTTATTCATCTGTCTCTTTTAAGTGCGGCGTGGATAAGAATCAGCTGGAAGCTAGCTGTTAGCTGCTGCGACCATTCATTTACATTGACGCTGTCAGCAGCAGCTGTGCTACAGCTCCTCATCAGCTCCAGGTCAGGGATGAACAATAAGAATAATTCACTGGATTTGTCACTTGAAGCTACCTTCTATCATAAATGCACCTGTGTGTGTAAGTGAAGGTGTCCCTTGTTCCCAGCCTCCTCAACCTCTGGTGTAGTTACCAGGTTAAAAAAACAGATTCCTTCATAGCCATCATTTCATCTGTCATTCTTCGTCTTCTTTCTATTTATGTTAAACTGTCAACATTTAGCCTTCTTTATGTAAGATTTAAAAAAAATCTTCATCCATAACATCAGGTGAATGGGGTTCCACTGTATTTAATTGTAAGAGAACTAACCCCCCTGGTAAAGTAGGTCAGCAGAAAGCATCTCTGCAGAAGCCATGTCTTCATTATGTAGCTGTCACAGTCAGAGCTGTGGACTTTAGAACTACTGGCCAGACTTTTCTGCAAAAATAAGTCAAACTTCAGATGCAGAACCTGCCTCTGGTGTCATCTCAAACAGCAGGAGACAGCAGATCAGAAGTCTACTGAATGTGGCAATGTTTTCCTTCATGGTTTTTTTTTATTATTATACTTGCAAGACTTATTTGGATTCCTTCTTTTAAAGGTTTTGACTTTAATCAGTTTGTGAAGTACACCAGGTCAGTTTTCATTTTCATTGACTGTTTTGAACTAAGTTGTTCCAGTTAAAAAAAACAAAAAAACAAAAAAAACTACATGGCCTGTTCAATTGAAATTATTTTTAAAACATGTAAGTTCTCAATGTAAGCTAAAGTATTATGTGTTCAAAATGCTTGCATCGTCACTGAACTGTCAAATCATGAATGTAAGACAATACAAACAGAACACTTGTAAAATCTACTCATTTTACAAAGTGTATGCACATTTGTACCAGTTCAAGTTCTGCAGACGATCAGAAGCGTTTGCTTTAGCTTCGCCACCCACAGCAGTATTGATCATGGGTTGGTAGCTATTGGAGACCATCACTGTTGGTTGAACACCCTGCTTAAATGTCACATGAATGCCTCAGAGTCGATTTAATTATTTTAAAGGTTGCTCGTCTGCCATAGTGTTTACTAACGGTAATTGATCATCTGTATTATTCTGGTGCCTCTTGTGATGTCATCAGCCTAAACGCATACGCAGCAGCTACCAGTCTTATTTACATTTTCAAATCTTAATATTTTGTGAAAACTCGCTGTGGCAGTTTATAGTTTGTTACTCAGCAGCACTGGATAGTAGCTTTAATTTGCTCAGCTCATTGACGTCGTTTGAGGACATCTTCAGGACAGCTGAGGGTTGTAAGCAAACGGCAGGAAAATACCAGACTAAGTATGGAGACTACAACTCTGTGTTAGAGGCCTTCAGGGTCTGGTGTCAGGACAGAGTGAAGAACGAAACACCAAGTTTAGACTGTAACAGTCTTTATCTTTCATAGCAACTTTTTTTGTTGTTAAAATTAAAGACAATACTCAATTTTCTGCAAAATCATATTTTTTTTCTAATGGCACGTAAAAAGATTCTTCCACAGATACAGTTTTGAAACAAAAAAAAAACCCCAAATAATTTACACATTTTCCCCTAATTGTGCATCGTATCATGTGTCCCTAAGTTTTGTCTTTTTTTCTTAAAAAAAAAAAAAACGCACAAAGTGCTGGTTGTTGGATCTACAGGTCAGAAATTGTGAAAATTATTAGTTTTGATGCATTCAGTGCACTGGGGAGGAAAGCAGATTTTTGTTTTTGGTATTTAACCTGCCAATTAAGAGGTAATTATCCATTTCTGATCTCTGGTAGATTGATTGGTGCAGTTTTCTAATTCGATGTGCTAATAATGACACCATATGCATCAGGTAGTAATGAGGCTCCCTGCATTTTAAGTCATTCATTTGTAATCATCTTTTTTTTTTCCTGTCATATTGGGTTTCCTTAACCATCTCAACTTGATAAACTCTGGTTTAAAGTAAGGTTGTAAACTTAGCAGTTTTTGCTCAAATTTAAATCACAGGCTGCTCAACATTTTACTTGGTAGGCTAATGTCATAGTAAAACTGCTCAGTTTATAGCTGTAAATCTATGGAGACTTTGAATGCACCATCTTTAATTAAAAATAGTTTTAAATGTGAAACTTTGTGTTCCTAATGCTGACCACTTAGTCCAAAACGTTAAAGCTGTATAACCCAAATCCCGACAACACATCTGTGGTTTCTGTACCTAATGTGTTCGAGTTCCTCATGGCTACAGCCTTGAAAAACCAAACATTTCCTGCTGTGAGCCCTGGAGAATACATATACCGCCTTCATTAGGTTTAAATGCCTCCCTCACAGGGCCCAGAAAGCCTGAAGAGGAAGTAGGACAGCGTGCTGCATTTTTCTTTCATCTCATTCGGTTGGAGCCAATTGTGGCATAGGAGACTCTGCTCTTACCTCATGGTTTTGATCAAAGATTTCTCCTCCTTTGTATAATGAGGTAGGACTGATATGTCCTGCAAAGTAATCTTGAATAGTTTGTTTTCAGAATTAATGGTCTAAAGGATAAATTGTAGTTTACTGACTTGACAGTTTTCCAACACGATCATGGATGTTCGCTGTACAACGAGGTCGGGCTGAAAAACCTGTCATGATATAAGTATTTCATATCAGTCTATCTAAACTTGTCAATGTCGATTGATTTGTTTTTGTTCTAAATATCTGAGCTGCTTCTAAACGGCTGGTGTGACCTTTCTCTTTTTATCCACAGTTTTTACTCCTCATTGTTTTTTTATCTTTAACATTAAGCAGCTATGACTCACGGTAGCGAAACCTTAAACTGCTGCTGCAAATCGGTTGTTGCTAAGTAACCAAAAAGCGAGCAAGTTAGTTGTTGCCACCACCAGCGTTGAGCAGCTAGAGCCCTTTCTCTGCCTCCATCTCCCAGAATGCTGTGCGGTTCTGGATCAGAGTTGAGTGAACATTCTATGTACTGAATATTCTTTCAGACGTTTTAGCTATTAAGATTGATTACGTTTCTATCGCAATATATATTGTTATTGATTTATTGTCCAGCTCTAAAAGGAGGTTAAGCAAGAGAAGACCATCACTGAAGAAGCTAGGAGTGTTTATACTGCTTATCAAAGGATCTTGACAGAAAGTTTAGTGGAAGGAAAACTGCTTGGTTGAAAAAGGTAATTCTTATGAGTGCTTGAAGTCCTTGAAAATGCTTGAATTTTATTTTTAAGTATGCAAGGACCTTAAAGTGCTTAAATATGTATTTATTCACTGGTTTACCAGGTTCAAAGTGAAATACACTATTAGACATTTTGGCTTCTTGGATCATAAAAAAGGAGAATATGTTTGATTTACAGACAAATCTTGTTTCAGAGTGACCGTCTCCTCATCAAGGGAGCAAAGATAGTGAACGATGATCAGTCCTTCTTGGCTGATATCTACATGGAAGATGGAGTCATTAAGTAAGTTGTGCTTTGGGGTTACCATTAACACATGTCACAAAACTTGCTACAGGGATTCAAGTTCCCACTGTTCTTTTGTATTGTGGTTTCCTTCAGGCAACTTGGAGACAACCTCATTGTCCCGGGCGGAGTCAAGATCATAGAAGCCCACGGCAGAATGGTGATGCCGGGGGGCATTGATGTGCACACGCGCTTCCAGATGCCCGACCGAGGCATGGTGGCGGCGGACGACTTCTACCAGGGCACCCGGGCGGCGCTGGCTGGCGGCACAACCATGATCAGTTACGTGCGGACGTCCATGCTGCCGAGCGTATGATTTCCTTTGGATGCTTGTTGTTGTTCCACAAGCAAAATACTAACATGTTTTTCTGTTGTTTTTTTTTTCCTTGCGGCCCTCATTAGTCGACCATGTGGTACCGGAGCCCGGTGTCAGCCTGGTCACTGCTTTCAAACAGTGGAGAGAGTGGGCTGACAGCAAGTCCTGCTGTGACTACTCTCTGCACGTGGACATCGCTGAGTGGAATAACAGCACCCAGGAGGAGATGGAGACGCTAGTGAAGGATCACGGTATGTAGGACACGCTGATTGCTTTCTCTCAAACATCTGCTGCTCCTCTGACTGTGGTCAACCCTTAAATGATCACCCTTAACTGAATGTTGCTTGTTTCTTTTGTTTTATCTTAGTTTTTTTCCCAGTTTGCTCTCAGTTTTCCCTCCTTTGCCCTCTTTTCCGCCTTTTGGCCGTTTTCTCTCATAAAGCTTTCTATCTTCAGGTGTCAACTCTTTCCTGGTCTATTTGGCTTATAAGGATGTTTTCCAGCTTTCTGACTCTCAGGTATGCTTTGGTTGTGGCCCACCTCAGAGGGATCTCTGCTGACCTTTCTGTAGCAGCATTTCACTTCAAAGGTTGCCTGTTGGTTTGGGTGTAGTTGACGCCTCTCGGTTAACTGATGCGCATCTCGTTCTTGCAGATCTATGAGGTGTTCAGTGTCGTCAGAGACCTGGGAGCCATCGCTCAGGTTCACGCCGAGAACGGAGACATTGTTGCAGAGGTAAGACCACTACAGTGTCCTTCATTTTGCTTTCTTGCAACCACAAACTTTAATATATCTTATTAGGATTTTATGTAAAAGGAAAAGAGCAGCAACTTTTTACAAATATTAATCTGAGAAGTGTTGCATATAGGGGTGAATCATTCGATCTGCACCAATTTCTTTAATTCTGAGTAATCAACCAATACTTACCTGTTAAACTAATCATATCTTCCTCAACAAAGGTCTGAAAATCAGCCACTATCACAGTTTTCTCTGCAGTAATAGAGGGCTCACTGACAGACCCGCCCATCAGGTCATGTCTGCATGTTTGGGTGAACAATAGTCACCTCGCTGCTTCCAACTTAGCAACTTTTCAGACGTCTCTTGCATCTTTCTTTTTTTTTAAAAAAAAAACAAAAACAACTAGAGACAAATCTAGAGACTTTTTTCTGTATTTTTGGAGATTTTGGCAACAGTTCCAGTTATAAAATAATATCTGTCAGCCAAAATAGTAATCAGCCAGTTAGACTTTAAAACTGCAATCGGTGCACCTCTAGTTGCATAGTTGCAGCCTCCTTTGCTTTAATACCCCTAAATAAAATCTAGTGCAACCAGCTCAAGCATTCACCTAACTACTAAGCACAGGTCACCTAAATGTCATTTAATCCCAGCTGTCCTCTGAATACGAACATCTCCACAGTGACCCTTGGTATTGAAAGTCTCATGATGTTGGAAAGGCAAGCAGGTCAAATCAGATAGGAAAATGGATGAAGGTCAATCCTGGAAGAAATCTTGTAAAAAGCTGCAAAAATAGTTGGAATGACAAAAAAAAATCCATTAAAGAATCTGTGACTTGAAAGTGAATCTTCAGATTCGGCCCAACTGAGCTCCAGCTGTTTTCACACTAACATGGCCAAAAATGTCACACTCTACATGTACAACGCTTCTCTAAAGTCTTACCTTGCAGTAAAAAGTGGCTCTACAAAGGATTAATTGAATACAAATGGATCCTTTTGTGATTATTTTTTTATTTGTAAAGCAAGGTGAAAAACATATATTGACATTTTTGCCAAAATCTAAAAAGGTAAGACATATAAAGTCTTCTTTATATGTCTCGTTTCTTTTTCTAACTGCCTCGCTTGGCTGTTTCAGGAGCAGAAACGCATATTAGAGCTGGGCATCGCCGGTCCTGAAGGCCACGTACTTAGCCGTCCAGAGGAGGTAAGGCTCCTCACCGTATTGCTGGAGGATAAAAGCAGCAAACGCTCTAAATTCAGAACACAAGACTCATGTGTGTGAGACCCCTGCGTGCGCCTGTCATTACCCACAGGTGGAGGCCGAGGCCGTTAACCGCTCGGTCACCATAGCCAATCAGACCAACTGCCCCCTGTACATCACCAAGGTGATGAGCAAGAGCGCAGCCGATGTTATTGCTCTCGCTCGGAAAAAGGGTAAAAAAAAAAAAAAAACAGAGGAGAGGAGAAACTTTCTCTCTTTATTTTGATCCTTTTTTTTTTTCTGTGCACTGACGTTAATCTGTCTGCTCCTGCAGGTGCTGTGGTTTACGGAGAGCCCATCTCTGCCAGCTTGGGCACAGATGGCACCCATTACTGGAGTAAGAACTGGGCCAAGGCAGCAGCCTTTGTCACCTCGCCGCCGCTCAGCCCCGATCCCACCACCCCCGACTACCTCAACTCTCTGCTGTCATGGTAGGCACAAAGAGTCAGGAGCTAAAATAAAAGCTGGAGCTCAGCGGCACGACGTGCAGAACTCCACCTCGCTTTCACTCACAAGCTCTTATTTATCCAAATTGTTAATGATGCACCCTTTGTGGACTTGTAATTCATTGATAATTAGATAATTAGAGCAGGTCTGTCAGTGAGGCAAATAGATTGTTTTTTGATTTCTGTATACATTTCCAGTGGGGACCTGCAGGTCACTGGTAGTGCTCACTGCACTTTCCATACATCCCAGCGTGCAGTAGGCAAAGATAACTTCACCATGATTCCAGAAGGCACCAACGGCACCGAGGAGAGGATGTCTCTTGTCTGGGACAAATGTGTGGTAAGGGGGATCTTATTTTATAAGACTAGAAAATCAGTCCTTTAAAACATCTGCTGTCATCGTGTTTGCTTTACTCGCCCTGCCTTTAACAGGTGACTGGAAAGATGGATGAGAACCAGTTTGTGGCGGTAACCAGCACAAACGCAGCCAAGATCTTCAACCTGTACCCCCGCAAAGGTCGCATCGCCGTGGGTTCGGATGCTGACCTCGTGCTGTGGGACCCAGATCTGACAAAGATCATCTCGGCCAAGAGCCACAACCTGGTCCGACTCTTAACTAGCCTGTCCTTTTTTTTTTTTTTTCTTCCTCCCGCTCTTTCTTTGTTTCCCACCTGTTGCATTGCCTTGTAAGGCAGCTAGTTGCTAATCAAGCCTCTTCATGTCACAGGCTGTAGAGTACAACATCTTTGAAGGGACAGAGGTGCGTGGGGGTCCTCTGGTGGTCATCAGCCAGGGTAAGATTGTGTTGGAGGAGGGCACGCTCCACACCACAGAGGGCTGCGGGCGCTACATCAGCCGCAAACCTTTCTCGGACCACGTGTACAAGAGGATAAAGGCCCGCAGCAGGGTGGGTTTTTATTTAAACACACAAGCTCCTCTGTACAATCACTCTGCTCATGCTGTAGAGAAAGTTTTCACAAACATTCTGAATGTTATTTTAATTTGAGGCTTTTGACTGATACCTTAGCAAGTTGCACAGAAACCACATGGATTATGTAGCAATCAACAAGTTTTTGGCCTAAATCTTGATGGATGTTTTTCTACTCTTTATCAGAATTGGTAGAGCTCGTCAAAGCGAGGCTGGTTCTGATGTATGCTGTGGATCAATGGCCTAAAAACATCGTGTTTTAAGTTCACAGCTGCAGCTTGCGATTATTTTAGTAATTGATTATTCTGTTCATTAATTGATTAATCTAACAAAAAATGTTTCACATTCCGTAGATTTTTTTTTCATTTAAACACTGGCTTATTTTATGAAATAAAGTTGTATGCAAAATGCATACATTTTGCAGCAATAAAAAAAAATTTAAAGGGATTAAAATGCAACAATTTAATTCCCTTTTTTAAATGAGAAAATAAACATTTTATGGCCTAAAATGCAATAATGGCATTCCTTCAGCATATGCTTAATATTTTTGTAAAGGATGGATATTTATAGAAATGTATACAAGTTTTTCATCTTATAAGCAATACATATGTGTTTATTGTACTGTTTTTGCATTGTTGCTGCTCTAATTGTGTTTTTCTTTTAGCAAGTTGTATTTTTTTAGTCTGCATTATTTCAATAATCGATTAATCATTTCGGCCTTATTTAAGTTTTTTTTTTTTTTAAGTTTCAATCATCTGGCTGTTGATTTGATCTGAAGTTAAACACTTTGTCAGTAGTCCTTGTTTATCATTCAGTATTTGTGCAGTGCTGGGGAAATGGACCCTCAGCATGATGCTGATTCAGTACATTCCAGCATGTTCACCCAGTTCTTGTTTTTAGTTGTTTGTGACATAATTAGTCCCTGGGATAAAGAACATTTCAAATGCATTATTTAGTGTTGGCTGTAGACCGTTTTCTCTGACGAAGTTCCCCATCTCGTTTAGCTCACAGAGCTGCGAGGAGTCCCCAGGGGCCAGTACGACGGGCCAGTGTGTGAGGTGACCGTCACTCCGAAGGTGATGTCCACGTTTTCTTCGATGAAGACGTCCCCCGCCAAGCAGCAGCAGCAGCAACAGCAGCAACAGCAGTTCACTCATCAGCCAGTGCGCAACCTCCACCAGTCTGGCTTCAGCCTGTCCGGTGAGTCGACGCATGAATGCAGCTCCTCTTTGAATCTCATGCAAGTTAATCTGAAACCTTCCAGTCAACTTCCTGTTCGATTTACCTTTAAGGCGCCCAGATAGATGACAACGTTCCACGTCGCACCACTCAACGCATTGTGGCGCCCCCTGGTGGAAAAGCAAACATCACCAGCCTCGGCTAGGCTCCTCAATTAAGCCGCAGGAGGATCACGGGACCAGATGCCACGAGTAACCACATCTCATCAGATCTCTCTTCACTTCTGGCTCCCCTGCACCCTTTCTATCCATTTTTACTCTAACATTTCCACCATGTCACCTCATTCAAGAAAAAACAGGCACTGTTTCACGTAGTTTAACATCTCCTGCCACATTTCTGCATCGAGGTAGGAGAGAGCGAATTTAGGGAAAGCTTTTTTTATCTTCATTTGCTCATTGAGGAAGTAATTTGTTTACATTGTTTTTCAATCTTTGCTCCGTGTTAAAAGCTGTTCCAAGAATAGATCAGAACGCTGATTAGGAGGCAGTTTCATGACGTTCTAACCGAAGCAAATGTTCAGTTTTGTGTTTTTATAGCAGATAGTTTTGATGGTTGTGTTAAAGAACCACTTTTGGCTAAACAGTACAGGACCGCCCGCGGTCCGAAAAGTGAAATGCTTCTCTGATTTCTTTGACATTTGCCAAAATATTCGCCAAAATAATTTGGTACACATAAAAGTATAAATGAAATGCAAAATGTACAGCAATATTATGAAGTCGTGGAAATCAGTTTATTTTGTTTTTATTTTTAATTAAAATTGAAATTTAACAATAGATCTGGATTATGTGAAGGAAAAAAATTACAATCTATCTGTGTCATAGGTTTTTCTTTTTAATATATCTATTTAAACAAAAATAATGAAAGTTAAGTCTTGTTTAACATTAGCTTTGAATCGCACTTTCTAATTATGATTACACCCCGATTAATGCATACTTATTTAGACAGGAACAACACCAGGTTGCCGTTGCCTTTTCGGATTAAAATAAAAGAATACATTTCTCCTTCAGAACATTACATTAAACCCCAAATGTTATAGCTAAAAGACAAAAGTCTCACACATTTAAAGAACTATTTAGTTTTTAAAGATTAAAGGAAAAGAATGACAGAAAAAACTACCTTTTGTCATTCTGGTCTTTTTAGATTAACACTGACTGAACAACCTAAAATTAGGTGTGATTCTACTTAGTGGGGTTGTCTGCTCCGACAGCTGACCTGCAGTGGGCTGCTTCACTGACATGCTACTCAGATCCGCTGCAGTTTTAAAACGCTGTTGGGTTAATGAAAGTGATGGATGACACTGCTTTAGCGTCGACTGATCATGTTTCTTCACAAGCTTAAATATTTGCAAACGGCAAATTTTGTTTTTCTTGTAAGCGAAGGAAAATCGTAGAAGGTTTTTTTTTGTTTGTTTGTTTTTTCCAACCAGCTGACCAGCAGTAGGCAGCAACAAATATGACCCAATGTTTTAGCCGGTAACCGGCCCACTGCTGACTCTGACAGGAAGATTTATCGACAGCGTTTGGTCGTCTTTAAGTTTCTAGCAGTGGTGGATTTAGTTTTTCTTAAGCTTGCAGTATTTGATGTTTGTTTTTTGGTGTTGTGTTCTTCTGTTTTGCTACAGTTGCACTCTCTTCTTCCTTTTATTTCTTTTTTTTTTTTTAATGGATGGTACATGTCGTAAAATGTTAAATGCACTGGAAAAAAAGGGAAAAGGAAAAAGGTATTTTGGGGTCAATCCGCTCGCTCAACGTTGCTGTGAAACTTGGAGTCGACGAGGTCGACCCGGGACGTCTTCTGTGAGAAATTGAGAAATGTGAAATTTTTTATTTTTTTTTCCCTCCAATATTTTATTTTCTCCCTTGAGGGTCGTCAGGGCAACAAGCCTCCGGTCATCATCAGACGTCTGTCGTTCAGGAATCGGATGAACCGTAAGGGAAAGCTTGATTGGAGGCTTGTGCTGACGACCTCTCTGCACCTGGTGCTTTCTGACCTTTTTGCTGTTTGCAAGCAGATGATGTCCACATTCTGTGCAGCAATCCTGTTAGCTCTGTATTTATAGTAGCCAGGGTAGAGCCAATCATTCGCCCAATTTCTTTTATGTATTTGCACCTGCAACAATCCAAAAATAGTAAATGTGTATGTGA
This sequence comes from Poecilia latipinna, assembly GCF_001443285.1. NCBI lineage: Eukaryota > Metazoa > Chordata > Actinopteri > Cyprinodontiformes > Poeciliidae > Poecilia > Poecilia latipinna. The sequence goes on from NW_015113016.1 coordinate 210,465, forward strand.
GATTGCAACTTTGTATTGGATGTATTTGTACGTTTTAAGGATACACGTTGCCTGCCTATTCTATAAGATATTGATAGCACACTGTATCTATGAAGGCTCTTTAAAGAAGTGAAAAGGTGATTTTTGCTTTTTATTTTTTTCGGAGACCTGATGAAAACTCTTCTGTGTGTGTATACGAAGTCCCTCACAGTGTGCTGATGATGTGTCCTCTGTTCTCGGTGTTAGTGCTGTGAAAGAAGTTTTAAGATACTGTGTATTGTCCCTTTATCTTCCTATTTACACAACTTCATTAACACCAGACTCACTTAAGCTAATAACTGTACTCGGTCGCAGACGCACCCACGTACGGCAGAACGTTGGATTATTTCTCTTCATTGCCTTGTCAGGTGTAGGTTTTCGTATGCGACGCTATACTGTGAAGTGATTTACATTTGGGGAAGTTTCTTGGAAAGGGTTGTTGGGTTGTAATGTTGAGCACTGTTGTTTGCCCTCTTCCACCGACTTGCTCATGTTTGCTCGTTTTTTTTGTTTTGTTTTGTTTTTTTCTTGGATGTACCAGAGTTTGGAGGGAACCATCAGTCCTGTCAGCATATGACCTTCTCTGTGTTGAATTCAATGGATTAAAATAATAAAATCGAACTTGGCTTTCTGACTTTTTTTTTTTCTTTTTTTGAGTAACTAGCTTTGGAGAATTTAATGACATTTCCCTGTAGCTTATTTACGATGTAAAAGGAAGTCACAATTACGCATTTAAAACAATTATGTCATCATGTTTACTATATAAACTTTAAAAACATACATCAGTACTAAATGCGTCAGCTTTTATCTTTTTCTTGGTAATCGTATTTCTGTTGATATTCAGATTCTCATACCAAGTTAAATAATCCACACATTCAAGAAAATTAGGTCATGTGTATTAAAGAGTGACACAAGTAAATAAAAATGAGAAAAAGTATTATAAACCGGCCACAGCCAGATGCACCTTGCAAGATTTTGTGATTGACAAGTCAAAAGTTTTGTCCAACATCTAAGAAAAACTCAGCACTTCAAAAAGACCTTATAAAATTATTAAAACTGATGTGTTTTAATAAGTCCCCCTTCTACTATTCAAGCAACAAAGAAAGAAACTTGGTAAGAATAGTCAGTATCATCTGACAGCTATGTACTGTATATCTTTACCTGAATATTTTGATATACCTACGTCAAACTTCCTAGGAAAAGCTCCACACAGAAGCATTTTTTCAGTATAAATAATGTCTCCAAAGTTTAAAATCAAACTTGTATAAATATTTCTCATATAACGGAGGCAGAACTTTTTTTTTTTTCCAGAGGGCTCTTTAGGACGAAGCTCATCATGAGGGTTGTTTTCCGGATCATGAGTAATTATTTTAATTAATTTAACTCAGCATGCCAATATTTCTCCTCATTTTATAATTAAAATATTCTCTTGGCGGAAATCCAAGGAATTAGGATTGATTAATGGGAATCACACCAGGGTCTAAAATGCTGAATTTCCAGACATGTGGATATCGATCTTCACTTTTAAAGATAAATCACTGAAATGAGTCTCTCTTCATGCCAACAGCGAGACGCAGACCGATGAACTGGAACGGCTCAAATTAAAAGCGAGCACAGAACAGCGTCTACAGCTTTAGTTAATCTGCCAACAAGTCTATGCATCCATACCTGGCGGATGGCGCCTCTCATCAGTAATCAATAAGTGATAAAGAGAGAAACCCACAGGAGTCACTTTTTTGAGACACTTCTGAGTGAAGGCTTATTGAATTAGTCTTGTGAAAAGGATTCTCAAAGATGTCTATTATGTCCTTCATCTTCTTCTTCTTCTTTTTATGAAGGTTCTTCCCAGAGTAGAGGGAGACTTGCTAAATTGCCTGTTGAGCTTTTATAAAATTATTAGTTCTGATGCTGCTAATGATACTGATTACTGCTTTTAATCTAGGTGCTTATTTGACTGTCACTTTGTTGCTGTTACACTGCAACAAAGTGACACAGAGACAAATAAGGGATTAATTAGAAGACAACACTAACCCTATTCTATTCTATTCTATTCTATTCTATTCTGAAAGAACATGAAATCTTCACACAGCAGGGAGCTGAACTCAGGAACTTCTTGCTGTGCACCACGCAGCCCCCCAACAAATCAAAATTAATAAATAAACGCAAACATATAACATCTAATTTTGCGTATAAGTGTAATAATATGGGGGGGAAAGTAAATTTTCATATATAAAAAAACCAAAGTAAGGATTAAAAGCATGCGTAAAATGAAATAAAAAAATGCAAAGAAAAGTGAACAAATTTATTGCTAAATTTTATAATGAATGAAGAAATTACATCTAAACATTTTTTTAACAAAACACTATATATATATATATATATATATATATATATATATATATATATATATATATATATATATATATATATATTGCGAATCAGTAAGTAGAAAAAGTATTTTATTAATTCATCTTTATCTACGGAGGGGTTTTAGTGCGGGACACTAGATGGAGGCACAGAGTAGAAAAGCTGAGTCTAAAAGCATTCCCTCTTTTTTTTTTTTTTAAATGCCCCTGCTTATTCTTATTTGCTTGCGTCCACCTTGGGGTGGGGGTGGGGAAACAGTTTCAGGAAAGCGACCACAAGGTTGAGAACAGCAAAGTTTTATGATTAGATGAAGTGACGTCCCTCTTGGCTGCCGGACAATTTCACAGGACTGGAGACGACGAGCGCATACAGATGACAGCCAAGACGTGGGGACTCCTATGATAGTTACACCAAAATTAACTCACTTTAAAACGAGAAAGGGGTATGAAAAAAAAAAGTGAAAACACCAGGAGGATACATCTTTTTCTAACCAGGTTACAACCTCTTGGGAGAAGTGTGCAAACATGAGTCACCGGCAGCACTTGCTATGCTTTCAATCCAGTGAAGCGCAGAGGCTGCTATTAAAAGACCACGCGCTCCCTCCCATAATTGATCCTGCCACGACACGCAGAGTTTTCCACGTTAATAGACTGTAAGTATTAAAAATATCCCTGTTATAATCACCGTTTAGAAGCTCTGTAATTTAACCCAATTGGACAAATAAATCTATGGGAAGGAATAATGCAATGTGGGTGCTGATGAAGCAAAAAGACGCTCTGCGGATGTAACTACGGTGTTCATTACATCCATTAACGTCTGGAAGATTATAGATATTTTTTTTATGAAGCGTGCTGCACACAGGTATTTGTTGGCTGAGGAGGACTGGGTTCATAATCACACCACTTTCCATAAGGAGCCATAATAAAGTGAGGGAGGGGTGTATAGGGTCACCTGTAATTTATTGCCCCGGCCAGTTGCTTCCCTCCTAATGGCGTCCGCGCAGAGATGGGGTGGGCAATTTACAGGTTCACAGCCATGCCAGTCAATGACAACACTGGCACTCGCAGGCACTCTCGCTGCTGTGTCCACTCCTTCCTCTGTGGGGGAAACTGTCCACTCTACTTCTGCGAGTGAACTCAACATGGAGAGAGAGAGAGAGAGAGAGAGAGACAGAGAGAGAGAGACAGAGAAAGGGGGATGTGGGGGGGAGACTGGCTTAACGACGCCGACTGCATCTCTTTCCGCCTACACGCCGACAAGAAGGAGCGCGTCTTGTAGGGAGCGGGGAGTAGCCATGGGGAAATAAATCGATACAGCTGACAGTGGTTGTCCTCCTGCCCTTTAGATGCTTCTGCGTAAACAGGGGCACTTTGCAGTCCCGGACTCGCACTTAAACTCTCTCAGTTTCACACCTTTAGTCTTCACTAAGCCTGGAGAAGGCCACGGGGGGGTGAGGGGACGGTTTGACATACGGGCGCGGCAATGAGGCTCACCGCCCAGGACGCCGTTGTTTCCGGAATGTAAAAGCATGCAAAAAAAAAAAAAAAGCAAACAAACAGAAATAGATATTTTTTATTATTATTATTAGTATTTGTCTTTTATTAAACACAAATGGAGATCAATTCAAGTTTTAGTCTGTTGAGATGGCACATAAAGATATATTCTTTACTTCCTTAACTTATCTAACTTTTGTTTGTTTTCAAGTGTGAAAACTTCAAATGATAGATCAGACTAAACTAAACTTCTGTTTTACATAAGAAAACAGAAATTTTACATAAGTTTTACATAATTACTTGCATCTGCTAAATGAGCAAATATGTGTGTGTGTGTGTGTGTGTGTGTGTGTTTTTTCAGTACTTTAAATTCAGACGTTTGCATATACTAATATTATGTTGTCTGGGAAATGTAAGCGTTCGGGTGTGTTTTCACACCTCATCATCCGGTAGAGCCGTCACGATGGGGACTCGGTTCAACTGGGGTTGCAGCACTCACAATGCAGTTTGTCAAACAAAAAGCACCTTTAGAGTCACATATCCCCTGTTTCGCCTGTGGTGTTGCACCGAGAATTACTGAAGGACAAGATAAAGAACGAAAAAGAAACCCTTCTAATCAAATGGAAGATGCTGAACATAATAAAACGTGGAATTGCGTAGAATTCCACTGGTGTAGTTTTTCTTTTATTTTGTGTCATATAAATATATCATATCTGCTCCAGCAATGGGCTCAGGATGAGCAACAGATGAAGCAGCGGACTGGAGAAAGCACTGGCAACGTATGAATGTGAGCGGAGACAACGTTGTTCCATCGTGCCTATAGATACAGGGCAAGCGACGGCATAATCGAGTGGGACTTTCATTATCCACAGTGAAAACAGACCTCTGTAGACCACTCAGAGAGCAGGAAGCCATTATTATTATGGCATTTAAACAAAATAAAATATTGCTGAGATCCTAGCTGACCTAAAGCAGGAAGAGTCTGAGTTAATGTCAGACAGCGAGGAAACAAATTGTCTTTGTATGTAAATCTCTGGTTTGAACTTGATATATAGGGAAAGAGGGGCCCACCCAGGGCCAGAATCGCAATCCGTCGACGGTTATCAGAACTGACAGCGATAGAAACGGGGAGCGCGGCCTGAGAGAAGAATGTCTGAGACTGTGTGAGAGTTTATCCTGACATCTCTAAATCTGGCAGATTTCTTTTTTTTTTTTTTTTAAGAGGCTTGAGGTTGGTCAGGATTGAGGCCAGCAAACCACAAGGTCAGTTAAAATTCCAGAGTAGTGCATTAAGGGATCCATCTGTCCCCCGCTCACAGGATTCATGACACTGTGGGAATGCGGCAGAAAAAGTAAAGGGACAAATTTGTGCAGTAGATTAACCCACAAGAAGAAACAAGGCAGAGATGACAACAAGCAACAGAAGCTCAGAAATGTCCTCAGAAATCCTCCTCCCTTGGGAAACATGTCGTAGGAATTTATTGTGACACGGAAGCATGTGAGGTTCCTCGGCAAACATTTTCACAAGATGAGCAGCTTCAGGAAAACTTTGGAAACATCGGGAGCACCAGCGTTTTTTTTGTTTTGTTTTGTTTGAAATATGTCATTTGAAACCATGCAGTAGATTAAACCTTCATATTTACACATTTACACATTTAAACATCTCTCATATAATGGAAAATGGAGTGCGTACAAAAAGTTCACACGCTGCTGTTAAAATGTCAGATTTCTGTTTCTGTAAAGACATTAGATAAATCATTCCTGAAATTCTTCTTGTACAGCTGAATATGTGGTGCCCGATTAAACTAATACTTTGTTTAAGCACCTTTTAATATTTAAGCATTTCTGTTGAATGATGATGTTCTTATTCATCTTCAGCTTTGTAATACAAGTCCAAAGAGTTTGTACAAACATTGACGAGTAGTATTGCTGACGGCTTATGAATATTGTGTCTATTAACGATATTCTGTGTTTTTGTTTGTTTGTTTTTTTTGCCAGAATTATGGATGAAAAGTTAGCTTAATCTAATGCCAACACATTTTTCCTCATGTTTTTAGAGGACATTTGATGTATTTTTGCAAAATTTAGCAAAAATACAATACTAATTTTTTCATTGAAAGAAAAAATTTCAATGACACATTACAATATAACCCTGGTATAAGAGCATGGCCGTCCACACAGACAATACTTGCAGTAAAATTTCTTGCAGTTAATGTTGCTTTTGTCCTAACCATTTGTTTTCATGTTGTTTTATTTATTTTGGTTGGACATCTAGCTTTTTGGTTTGGTGTTTTGTGGTATATTTACTGCCTTGTAGTCTTCTCCTGACTGATACCTTTTTGGGAATCTGATTCTTCTGACGCTTTGGAAGCTCTTGGCAGACTTTGATTTTTGCTGCGAGCTGCAACTAAAGAAAGGTGAGAAAACGTCTTCTAGCACAAGTCAACTTTGTTGGGTTTGGCACTTTGACCCCTGGTTAGCATCAGTTTGAATGTAGGGGTCAATTCGGAAGACAAAAACATAAAACATAATACAATAAGAGGGCGCGCACACTTAAGACATATGTTGTTTAGATTTTTTCCCTCCCCTTTGAAATATTTCAGTTTGTTTTTTAGATCAGCTGTACAGGTCATAGGTCACATTAAAGGTCGAAAATGTCTTGAAATTATTCATCTTGGTCTCGTTTTTACATCAGAAAATCTGTCATTTTAACAGGCTGTGCATGCATTTTATACCCAATGTGCATGTAAACATCTTGGAATGCTTTGATTAGCTGGCCCACCTCACCAAAGGGATTTTGGATCATTTTCATTGACATGTTTGACAAAATAAAATAAAACAATAAAATAATAACCTTCTTCTTGTTGCCTTCTTAGCCAACTTACACTGCAGAAAAGGAACAATTTTAAAGTTGAGGTAAATTTCAGCCTCAAAGCAGCAGCAGTATTAAAATAAAACATAGTCTCTCATCTTTGACTTTTTAAGTAAGAGTCCAGAGCGGTGCATCTTCGACAGCGGGTCACACAGCCTCTCCTTTATCCGACAGAGAAAGTTGGTGGATTTTAATCGTCGGAAGGTCTCCGACAACAGCGGCTTCTTGTGGGGGCGTCTCGGGACTGAGGATGCAGCAGCAGTTGCGGCGGAGGCTCTTGTTGCACAGCTTCGCCACCTTGGCTCTGCTCGTATCGGCCGGCCCCTCCCCGCCGCCACCGATGGGGCCCACGGAAAAGACTTTCCATTCCCTGCTGTCCCTGGAGGAAGGAGTCCTGGAAAGGGCCACCGACGAGGAGGGGCTGAGTCTGCAGGGAGCCCCCCTGCTGTCGAGGCTCAGCGTGAGGCCCTGGCTGTGACCTTGGGTTTGACTTTGACTTGTGCTCAGATGATGGTGGTGCGGTCTGGGAGTCATCCTCAGACAGTGGACTCCGAGTAAACTCTGAAAAGCCTTCTTGAACTCCTGGTTGGAGCACGGGTAGATGATGGGGTTGATGCAGCTGTTGAAGTAGCCGAGCCAGAAGGTGATCTTGAAGACAGTGTCTGAAGGTCTGTATGCAGGGAATATGGAGCCTGCAGCGACAGGTGACACAGAGGGGTTCAGAAGAAAGAAGCAGCAAAGATCTACAGAAAAACAAGCAGCAGCAGAGACGACATGGACGCTTTCAGTGCTACATTTATTTGCAGTGTAAGGTCAAGGTTTTAATTTTGGGGCTGTCTGCTTAGGAAGGCACTTTTCTCTGCAGGTTCTTTTCTGTAAAACGGAGCAACATCCACTATTTGAAAGAACAACTGCAGTGAACGCCGTGGGCCTCAAGCAGGTATAAATCTAAAGTGATGGTCTTCCAGTCTGAACAGAACAAGTTAACAAGCTATACTCTTGACTTTAAATGTCGACAATCTACGGGAATTCACAGAGTTAATGCTGGGATGCATTTACTCTGCAGGGCTCAGACCCACTAACAGCACTCAATGTGCTAATCACATTTATCTCTAATGACGGATTCAAAATTTTAACCGTGTAATCAAGATGCCTTCATTTTGAGAATATAGGTGAAATCCTATTTTAACAGTGAAGCTGTGCAAAGCTGACTGCTCTGTTTCTCTCTTGCAGTCACTGTAAGAGAGTCTACGCTTATAAATGATTAATAACAAGAGGAAGGGCTGTTTAAGGATGTTTTGCTCTTAAAATAAATTTTGAAAAAAAAAGTTAGCGAAATATAATTTGTCTTGTAAATCGGATAATAAGATGTGCTGCAGTTATTTTTGTTGCCGTCATTTTAGAAAATGTTGGAAGCATCTCTGCCCTGCAGAATCTTATTATATGTGGATGCCTTCATTGATACAGGGAGGGGAAATGTGCAATTGTGTCTTAATTTTGAAAAATAAAAAAAGTTTGATACAAACAAAAGATATGCCAACCAGCAGTCTCATAAATAAAAAAAAAAACAAAAAACAAATGAAATAAAATGTTAAAAAAGGAAATCCTCCAAACTAGTTTGATTTATAATCTGAGAGCAGGCGCTTTTGTACAGGCAAAGTGAGTAAACTAACCAACATTAGCGCTAGCCACGCTGCTAGCTCACTTGAGGTGATTTGGATTTAAATTAAAACCCCCAGTTTCCATCGCCAGTGCCTCTCCGGAGATAAATTTCCACAAAGCAACACGTGAACCGCAGCCACGGCGGTAGTCATTTCCTTTTTAATATTAAAGTTAACGACATGTTATTTTTATTTCATAAAATTTTCACTAAATATAACCTCATGACTCAGTCTCAGATGTGGTGTTTTAATAGATTTGCAGTAATAAACTGTGCTTCCCTTGATTAGAGGAAGCACTCAGGAGTATGAGTGGGGTCCTTAATGAAGAAGCATAGGTAATGGCTTAAAGAGGGGTATTATATGCAGCTCTGCTTGTCTTTGTATATGTAAGGTGACTTGCCACGTGTTCAGTGGGAGACAATGAAGCATTAGAATAATTTAAAGCCCGACTGCTTGCGCTATACACCTCTCAGCTGGAATGGTAAAAGCTTTCAGTGAAATGCTTTATCGCAAGTTGTTATTGGTAGAAAAAAAAATTCTGAGCTCTGTAAATATAAAACGGTGATGTAATCATGAATGAATATATGAAAAGAGGATAGTCTGCGAGCAAATGATTTTCTATCTCTATTGACGGCTTTAGCAGAGAACAATTCGATCATTGTTGGTATTCCTGATAGATTCTTTTCTCTCGTTTTTTTGTTTTTTTGTTGTAAAAACAGAGGGGTGCTACAGCTGTTAGATAAATGTATTGTGTCTCTATAATTTTGTATTTTTGAAACCTTCAAACAGACAACATGCTTCGGCAGAGGCTGTTGTGTAACACCGGTTTGTTTTGCCACGGCTTGTTTGTTGTATCTATTGAAATTTTAATCATGCGGCCACCAAAACATGAACTCTTTGAAAGATACAATAATACAAAGAAGCAGGGGATTGTTGCACACCAAAAAAGAAAAACAATACAATACAAACGTAAAGACCTAGTCCATTATTATTATTATTATTATTATTGTAAAGCAGCATAAGCCACATTTTTATCTACCTTAGGGAAGAAATTACGCTGCCATAGCAGTAAATAACGAGGTTTTGGACGGTTGAAAGGAGATCAGTGAAGTTGGTCTGTTTTGTGTTTTTGAGGTTACAGTAACATGCTGAATCTGGAAAGATTTTCTATTTTTTGCACATCACAGTTAAGAAAATGATCAATATTCCTTAGAATACACTCATAGATGCTGCAGTTCTGGTAATACGAACTTTGTCACGAGATAACTCATTGTAGAAGAATCTAACAGTTTATAATGTAAACACAATAATAATTGTTATCAAGTAGAACCTCTGTAGTAGCAGCAGCACTGTGTGTGAATGAGAAAGCCATCATTAGGGTGATGGCAGGGAGGCCTTCCAACCTAAAGGATGAGGAGCTCATCACCAAAGAAAAATCCTCAAAATACCTGCAGAAAAGAAATGCACAAAGGCTGCTCAGCAATTATTACAATGGTTTGATGTGTGTAATAATGTTGTAACTATTTTAGAATAAATTATACATACAATAAAAAAAAAAAAAATGATTCTTGCGTCATCTTGTGAGAGATCTAATTTCCTTTGGGAGCCAAACTTGGCTCCCAAAAGATTAGATGGAAGAAACCATCTAATCTTCTTTTCCTATTGTCTGACTTTAGAAATGCCGTGATAGTTTTAAAAATATGTATAATTTCCTCTTCTTGTTGGACAGCTGGCTTTTTGTTGTTCTTACTGTTGGGCAGAATGTTTTAGTTTCCTCCGTCTATAACTGATTTCCATGGGGGAATTAAAATAGCCTTTCCAAAACCCATTACCAAAAGCCCACATAGTCACTGGATTTATTTAAGCTGACACAGATGTGTAGTCAGGCCACAATATATCTATTTTTTTGCAGCCGTTTCAGGAAATAAACAGGAAAAATAAAAAAAAACAAATCAGTATTTTCCTCCATTTATCCTTCAGTTTGCGTACTTTAGCCTCTGGGTCAATGGTTCTGATGGGGCTTTTCTTTTTCTTTTTCTTTTTTTACACACAAAGCAATTGTTTCATCTCACTGTGCCAGACAAATCAGTCAAGTCTTTGGACTGGACAGATCTAAAGGTCGGATTTAAAGGTCTGAACCCAGGCAATCAGTTTTATTGCATGTTGGTGAATTTCATCAAGACAGAAAGATGAGCAATACATGGGCTGGGATTTCAGTGGAGGGCCGCGGTGATTGATGCTTTCCTCAGGTGGGCAGTTAGTGCAGATATCTGTATTGAGGGTATCAAGATGATGACTGGAGGGGTTTATCTGATATAGAATCTGTCACGAGTCATGAGTCAGAAAATCCGAAGCCGTCAGCAAAGAAGCAATGTGTGAATTAGCCACCCTTCCATCATTTGGCTCAGTGAAACGCAGTTCCTTCCAAAAGTAATAATGAAGTGGAAGGGAAATAAGTTGCGTTTTTCTGTTTTCTCACAAATAAATATCTGAAAAAAAAGCAGTGTGCATTGGTATTCGCACCTGTGTGTCAATACCTTACAGTGTGTCGTCTTTCGTTGTAATTGCTGCTCTGTTGAGTTAGCGCTCTTCTAGAGTTTTACATCTAGAAACCTAATTTGTAGCCTATTGTTCTTTGCAAAAATGGACTGGTAAACATAAATCCTAAACTTTTTCAGATTCTAATCTTTCATTTAGGTGGCATTACATGGAAGCAATTTGATCTAAACCATTGCATTGCAGCTCTGGCTGTATGTTCAGGGCTGCAATCCAACTGAAAGGTGAACCTTTGTGTCATTCTCGAGCTCCACATTCGCATGAAATCGGTCAAAAAATATTTTTTACATGTTTGTGTATCACCTGCCAGGCTCAGATTTTAGCAGCCAATGTGTTGAATTGAGAAAGAAGAGCGCCAGTTTCCTGATTAGAAAGAATTTAAATGATATTAGTACAACAATAAAGCTCATGTTAGGTGTTCTAAAGTGTTTTGACAACCGTGACAACCTTAGAGGCTTTTACTGCGACGCTACATGAAAACATCAATGTCCTTGATAAAGTTTAGCTGAGGATTTGTCCCTCGAGGGTTTAACATCCGCACCAACACATCATACCGACTGCCTCCTGATATGGATCTAATTCGACTCAAGTGCAGGACATGGCAGGAAGCCTAGGAGGGTTGGAAGGACATGGGAAGCCAAACAACAACAATAATAATAATAATAATAATAATAATAATAATAGAATCAGAGCTATTGAATTGTGTGCTGCTCCTCTCTCATCAAGATAAGCTGCCATGCCCTCCATTCACTGTTGAAATTCCTTGTTTTGTTTTCACCAGCATCACCTGTTTCTCTGCCTGTCGCATTTCTGAATCCTTCTTTTCCTAAGGGCTTCCCTGTACGACTCTCACCATCAGCTGGGGAACCTTTCATGACTCGAGCCAGTAGCCATTATCTAACTGCTGTCATACTGAGATCCGGTCCAATCCGGACCCCAAGCACCCGGGCATATTGAACGAGTCGCCTGTTACCTTCTCTCATTTCTCCAAGCAACCCTGCCCTGTCGAAGGGGCGGCGGGCCGAGACGCTTCGGTGAGAAACAGAGAGCTAAGGAGACGGACTCCTATCCTGTCTGCTGACTGATAGCCTGAGATCCTGAAAGCGAGTGACGTTTCCATGGAGATGAGGATGGAGAACTCCGCGCTACTCTGCTGATCTGGAACTAGATAAGTGCACAACTTCAAACCTGTTTGTTCGTTTTCTTTCTTAGATCAGATAAAAAAAGGAAGATCTTTTCAAATAAGATTTGGCTAAAAAATCTAGTAAGGCATCAATTTGAGCGAATAATAAGATGAGACCTTTCTTTTTTTTTCTTCATTGTTCTTCATTGCTCGTTCTTTAATTTGAGTTGGTTTGGTTTGTTAGACATGTGTAAATGATTGATAAGGTCCATGTATTTTTACATTCCTATTCACTGATTATTTCCTGAGAAGGTCAAGAGTCCACATCAGACTTGTAACCAGATTGTTTAATTGATTATTACATAAATTATATTACCTGATTAATATGTTCAATAATCTAAGTATTTTGATGCTAAAATTAGCTCATTGGCAAGACAGTTACACTTTTTGCCAACCTGACTGCAGCACCTTTTTCCACATGCCTGCTGTGTCCCATACTGTCTTGCAGGCATGATTTCTTCCACATTTCTTTCAAAAGGCTCTATTCTTCCCAAAAGGCACGTTTGTAGGATTCATGACTAATTGTTGCCTGTCAACAAATTCTCCCACACGAGTCTCTGCAGCTCTGCCAGAGCTACCAAAGGCCCTTATTATTAATACTGCTGTTGATGAATGCTCTCCATGTTTGCTTTTTTCCACACTCTTTGTATTGTTTGATCCTTTTTGCTCCTTTAGATGTTCTTTGCTTTGTCTAATTCTGCCTTGAATTTCTTCCCAACTTTCTTTCGGACTTGTCTGCTGTGTTGTTGTTGTTTTTTTATGATAATGTTCATTCACTTATGTTCTCTAACAATCCTCTGAGGCCTACATAGAATAGCTGAATTTATACTGAGATGAAATTACACAGGGCTTGACAAATTAGAGCAATCTGGAATTTATTTAGGAGCATCAGAGTAAGGGTGACTGCATACAAATATGCAACGTAACTTCAAGAATTTTTTATTTTTTTTGGTAAACAAAAAATGTAATATCTTACAATACATGTTTTCATTACACAATTAAGTCCTCTACAGTGACTGCATGCTATTGAGAAGTAATTTGTGCCACATTAATAATGAAATCCAGGACGCAGAATCTCACACAGAGTGAGAGCACTAACCAGATTCCTTACAGGCGCGCCAACTAAATTTGGTAAACCAGGAAGACCTTGTAAAAGCAGTTTAGAAGACTGAGCAAACACACAGAGCAAAATGTAGGCTACTAAATTATTACATGATGTCTTTTTGGTTTTGTCAGTAAGTAAAGCTCTCATTTTATTTAGCATTATTTTACGCCATGAAATAACACAGAAGAGGAACTTCTGAAATGTCAAGCGGCGAGAAGGACAACCCTCAAATAAACATGAGGCCTAACAACTTGTCTTTTTTAGGATCTCAACCGTGATCCTAGTCCCAAACTTTTTTCTTTTTTTTTCTTCTTTCTTCCTGTCTCGTGACAGACAAATGTCGGTCAATCATAGGCAGTGTGTCGGTACAATGCCGCTGCTTGGTGACTCATCGCTAAATCTATCATTGTCGACGGACATATGCGGCATGTGGTATGAGAAGTGACACCGGTGTCAGCGCGGAGCATTTTTCAGCGTGGGCTTTTATACCCGCTCACCAGTCAGAAAGTACGCAACCAAATGGTCAGCTATATTTACCAGCGTGAGACTATGGGACAACAACAAGAACAACAACATTTGTCAAGGTTCGTATCGACTGGCTTCCAATTTCCATCTGACTCGCATGAGGATGAAAAAGCAGGAGATTTATTTCCATTCCGTGCATGCTAGTCTTGTCGTGTAAGGCTCCATTGTGACGGTCTTATCTGTCACTGAAGGGGTGGCGCTGAACGAGGTGAGTCACAAAGACACAGTGCAAGCTGGAGCAGAGTGACAAGGGTCCGCGTTTTAAATGTATGTCGGTCTGAAATTCTTGGAGCTTGTTTACAGGTAGTAAGGACAGGAGGACGTCAGAGATATGAAAGATTTATACGGGCTATTTATAGGTCGTCTACCCTTACATTTACAAGTGTGCTGTGCTCTGGAAGGTACAGGGCTTGTCTGAAATGTTGGAACTCCTGCCTGAAGCCATAAAGGAGTGATTCAATTAAAATGCTCTGACCATTAAACGAGGAAGCACTCAGAAGCCCTGGCAGTTGAATAAATCGATGAGTGGGATCTGTCCAATTAATTAATCCAGAAGGTAAATAGTTCTCTAGAACCAGTGTAGCTAAAAGCGAAGGGGGCGTGACAAACGTGACACTTTTTAACCTGCTACCATAAACTCGGAGACCATTAAGCCAACATTGTTAGCGCTTTCCTCTAATTCAGGGAAGGCAAAGCGAATCCTGAAGTTAATTACAGCTTTTATCGCAAAGGATCAGTGGCCATCGAGAGTTGCTGAGAGTCAATACCAACTTGAAAATATTTCACTGAAACGCACATTTCCTCAAGGACGAAAACAATCCAGTGATGTTATCACAAGTGGGTAAGAAAGATCCAGCTTTTCATGCACAGACTGCCTTTCAAATACAGTATTGAGGTCAAGAGGTTGTAACAGGAGTAGGTGTTTATATAAGCTGCAACTTATGTGCATACCCTCTTTTTTAGTTTCAGACTAAATAAATAGATTTCTTTTTCCATCCAAACAGTAAACCTAATGCACAACAGTATTATTTCTACTGTATCCTGTTGAAATGTTCAGCCAGATGGTGGAAATCTTCATCAACATTGCGTCCAAGGTAAAGATGAAGATACTCACCAATTGGTAACACCAGGAAGAACGGCAGCCAGCACAACACAAAGCAGCCAACCACAATGCCCAACGTCTTTGCAGCTTTCTTCTCACGTGAAAACTTGAGTAACCGCAAGGCGAAATGCGTGCGGCTGCGCAGGGACTCCTCCTCCAGTGCGGTTGTGTTTCCACGGTGGATCCTGAGAATCACCTGCTCCGAGTCTGACTTCTCCGTCTTGTGGCCCTCTCTGAGGCCCTGGCTCTCTCTGTGAGCGACGACATAAACTCGACAGTACATGACCAGAATGATGGTCAGGGGGAGGTAGAAGGAGCCGACGGCCGAGAAGATCGCGTATCCTGGCTCCTCGGTGATCTTGCAGATGGACTCGTCCTCCGGCGCCGGTTCCTTCCAACCAAACAATGGTCCGATGGATATGATTATGGAGAGCACCCACAGCAGCATCACTGCCAAAAGAGCCCTGCGCTTCGTCATGATGGAGGGGTAGCGCAGAGGATAGCTGACTCCGATGTAGCGGTCCACGGAAATCACGCAGAGGCTCATGATGGAGGCCGTGCAGCAGAGCACATCCACAGCCGCCCAAACGTTACAAAAAGCCCGTCCGAACACCCAGCGATCCAAAATCTCAAAAACGGCTGAAAAGGGTAGCACGGTGGAGCTCAGCAGCAGGTCTGCCACCGCCAGGTTGACAATAAAATAATGCGTGACCGTCCGAAGGTGGCGATGGCAAACCACGGAGAGGATGACCAGGATGTTTCCAACCACTCCGAACAGGATGAACACGCCAAGAATCATCCCTAGAGCCACAGTCTTCACCACCCTGAGCTCTGGGAAGAAAATGTGGCTGCAGTTCGTGCAGTTCTGGGTCAGAGAAGCCGGGGTCATGTTGTCCAACACGGGACCCATCAGCTCCAAAACGGTGCTGGTTTGTGGGCACGGGGTCCGTGGAAAGCACAGCACCTTCAGTTTTGTTCTCCGAAGAAAAAAAGGGGCTTCATGGCATTCTCGTGAAAGCCATCAGAGTAATGATCACATCAAGGCAGTCTTGTCAAAACATAATTTGAATGATGAGGCCTCCCGCAAATGAGCCATTATGCCGGCAATGCACCGAGATGCTTCAAGAATTACTGAGAGAGAAGAATAAAATATGCAAATGAAGCCTACTTTGTTGAAATCAGGTAATCCATCTCGAAAAGATTTGCGATGTTATTTCTGATATTATACAGCTGGTGCAAAGCGCTGACAGAAAAGCACTACAAAGGGGATGGACACACGGGTGTACCTTGCACATCGTCTCGCCAAAGATAAAAATGTCACTCTGGACCCAAATTTTAAGTCTTTTGTATTAAAAGCTGGAACGAGAAGCCACTTTTTTGGGCCGAGTGGGAGGTGAGCAGCACTTAACAGACAGCCTCTCCCCATAGCATGCAGGGGCATATTGAGCTGCAGCATTCTCCGGCAGCCTCCTGCGCCTGTGACAAGAGAGACAGAGGAACAAGTGTAAAGAGAGCTAGCACATTCATCACACACACACACACACACACACACACAAAAATATATATATAAAAACATCCACGATTTTGCCTATTGTTTCAGGTTTATAGTTTCCTTTTTTCTTTTCCTTATAACTTGCTCAGCCTTGTGTAGTCTGTGGGCGAGAAGCGGCGTCTGAACTACAGTTGGTGTGAGAGCTGTGTGAGTGCAGACTCCTCTTATCGAGTAAACAAAAAATGTGAGGTACAAGAATTTGGAAAACTACGCTGACATTTTCAGAACACAGCACTCTATTGAAAAGATGTTTTCTTTTTTTTTTTTTTAAATCGCCATTGTTCCTGCTCTTCACAATTGCGCATTACTTTGTGTTGGTCTACTGCATAAAATGTCAATAAAATCCTCTGATCTATGTGGAGGCAAGGCAGAAATTTGTTTGCGAGGCACTGTGTAATCAAACTTCAAAGCCACATCTCTCCAGGATGTTGTCACACACTTGTAGCGTGAGAGGGCTCCTGGATGAAAAGTTTTCATTTTAATAAGAAAAGATATATATTTTCGGCTCCTTGGATAAATGTTATGCTTTCTTTGCACGCAGATCCTCCTTTACATCAGCTGGTGATCTCTTCTTCCAGAATCAGACTCCGCTTTATTCGACAGGTTTGTGCACACAAACAAGGAATTTGTCTTTGACTCAGATTTGCTTTCAATGAGGAGAGCATTGCTTGGCTAAAAGTAAATGATGCCGTACCAGCATAGCATCTCCATGTCATGGGCAAAAACTGATGGACACAAAACTAATCCTGCTTGTGCAGATTAAACGAATGTTGATTAGATAAGTAAAAGTACTGTGGCATTGTTGCTGGTTTGGATTTTGCTAATCTGCTTTGTTGAAGACTGAAAAGGTATTTTGAGTCTATCTATCTATCTATCTATCTATCTATCTGTTTTTGCAGGTGAACTCTTTCTGGCACAATGTGCAAAAAATAAATAAATAAAATCCACTGGATGGACATCAAAACACACCACCTCGAGCTTCTATCACCCACACAAGTCAAAGTAGAAACCTTGTAACAATCTCCATAAGGGATTTATGAGAGTTGCATTTTTCTATCCTCTTGTTTTGCTCAATCAGACTAAAATCTTTATCCGTCATTGGAAGTATTTTGCTCCTTTAGTTTAAAATATGCAAGACTCTTGTGGTATAAGACAAGGTCATTTTATTAGAAAATCACAATCTGTCAGAAAACTATTTTGCTCAAATGATTTGATATTAAAATTATTATTTCTTTATACATTAAGCTGAAAAGTATGGCATGTGTGGGTATCTCATCTGAGTATGTGCAGCTTTTAGAAACACTTTTTGCTTCAATTGCAGCTGCAGGCCTGTAGGGGGCGTACAGACTCGGGCTTCCTGTTGGAAGGTGACTCATCCAGCTTTGTCAGCTCTTAGCAACCCTGTTCTGCAGAACAGCACCTCAGCATGATGCTTCCACCACCACGTTTCACAGAGGTGCAGTTAGAGGGATGAGGAGCGTCAGTTTTCCCCATTGCACATATTGTTTGGCTTGTGAGCCAGAAAGTTCAAATTTGGTCTCATCTGACCATGCAGGGTAAACGTATGCTCTTTCCCACTGTGTGGCTTCTATCACTTCCACGACTGCTTATCAACTTTTTCTACATACGCTGTCTTCTTGCCACTTTTTCCTGAGGCTAAATGTGTGAAATATAACTCACTACAGTTGTCGTGTCAACAGATTCTTCCACCCGAGCCGTAAATCTCTGCAGCTTCTCTGCGTCTTTGCCGTTTTCTCTGATTAGTGTGTCAGTTTATGTTTAATGTTCTCATACAGATCCCCAAGGCCTTCGCAGAGACAGTCAGATTCGAACTGAGAATAATTCAGTCAGAAGGATGCTTTAGATTTAATTTGAGGTTATCCGACTTCCAGTGGGAGGAGTACACGAGCAAAAGTGATGTGGAAAAAGTCGCATAAGCGCAAGGAACCCAAATTAAAAAATAAAAAATAAAAAAATAAACAGTTACACAAATATAGGACTAGCAATCATTTCATACTGGTGTTTCAGGAGAATGAGTTTTCATTTCTGCTAATTATTCAGGAGAATTTCACTCTTCTCTGTGCCTTTAACATCCAGAAGAACACACATCCACAGTGGGGGGTGATGAGTAAAAGGGCAAGCATACTGCAGGGCAGCCCAGAAAAGCCCGGTGTTGGAAGCTGCTGTCACACAGCTTGCTCCGAAGGAAATGGTGGAAAAAAAAAAAAGAACATAGATTTTTTTTTTTTTATTCTCCTCCAATGCAGGAAGAGCTGCAGGTATAAGCTCCGTGTTTGGCAGTTCTCCAGTCTGATCCACGGTGGACAGCTGGACTGCGCTGTCTGTCAGTACTTATTTTAGTTGGTCAGTGGTAAACAGGCGTTCGTGGTTCAGATGTAATCTCAACCTCTTCACCGCTGCGCGCAGTAAAATCCCAGCTCTATAAGAGGCGGACACGGCGCCGGACGACACCTGACAGAAAGTTCATTTCCAGCGCAGTGAAATGACAAATGGATGGACGGGGCCGTGGCCACCAGAGAGCTCACTCACAGACCTTTCCGCTCTACGCCCACTGAAAACTTCACTGTTGTCATTAACATCAGTTCTAAATTTAAAGATTATTTAGTGTTGGCAGAGACTGGTTTTAAAAGGGATGAACTCAATGATTAAAAAGGCGAGGGTTGGCTTTGGATGCCCGCGCGCAACAACTTCAGATTATTTCTTACCTTGTTTAATACAATTATATAATATATTATCGCTGCATACTTTTATGGTTAACTACATACAAGTTGGCTCGTGTAAATATAACCTCTAAAACAATATATAAATGAAATGCCTGTGCAGACAAATAAAAAACACGCACCAGTAAGGGGGGGTGGGGGGGAGGACAAAGGAAAGCAAGTTACGCACACACACACACACACACACACACACACAAAAAAATACTTAAACATTTGAAATGAACATATCTGGGAGACTCACCTAACTTTGAGTCTGTTCCCGCATCCCGACGGCTGCTGCGCTGAGCGGCGTTTGGATTCGGCTCCGGCTGCCGAGTCGCGCAGGGAGGCGGCGGCGGGCGGAGAGCCAAGTGCGCTCATGACGGAGAGCGCTCACATCTGCCGGGGATAATCTGCAGAGCCAGCCCCAGGTGCTCCGAGTCTCTTCAGATGATGATGAGCACAAAATCACTCACTGCCCTCTTGAGCTATTTTCTCTCCATATTCTACCGCCCACCCCAACCCCCCCCCGTCCACCCCTCCCTCCCGCCAGTGCTGCACCACCCTCCT
>NW_015113016.1:233945-278927 GCF_001443285.1 Poecilia latipinna
CCGCTCCCCCCGCCAGCGCTGTGCCCTCCTCCTCCTCCTCCTCCTCCTCCTCCTCACCACCGCCAACCAACCATTCTCGCATCGCCTCACCGCCGCTCAGCATCACTCCCTGTGCGTCATCGCAACCAGTCACTATCGACCCCGCACGGTTTTTCCACCTTGTCTAATGTCAAAGTGCAAGAATAAATAAAAAATAAAAAGTTGTCTTCTGACATTTGAAATAAAGCCAACTTCTTTTTAAGTGGATTAAAGTGCACTTTGACGACTTTTATTTTAAAAAATATATATGTGTGTATATCATTGTTTTGATTACACCTCAAAGATAAGTTAGATCTTTTTTTTTACACATTCTTTATCGGTTTGGTTCAAGTAGTCTGCAAATGTTACACTGCTTGTTATATTACGTGGTTTAGATTAAATATATATATATTTTAAAAAGTGCCTGTTTATGAAATATTAAATATGATTCATAATAACTGTATTAGAGGGTCCCTGAATATTAAGCCTCTGCATCGCAGCCATTTCTTTATTAAACAATGCAGACCTTTTCTCTCAAATGACTCATTGCTAATTTGTTCATTGAACTTTGAGCCAGAGGGACTGCATACTTAAATTATTAAGATTAATGCTGTCAACCCCAAATCCCATAAATACACACAGTGCCTTACAAAAACACACTTGTCTTTGAAACTTCTTTATATAGTTTTGTCATGGTATGACTTCTAACCTGAAATGGTAAAAAATCAAACTTCAGTGTTTTACTGGAATTTTACAGTTGACCAAAAGAATATAGTGTTTATCAGTGAACTGGAAAGAAACCCATTCAAGGAAGAGTGTAAAATTATATTGTTGAGAGAAAGCAATAACAATTACAATTTGTAGTTTGACACAACCTGTAGGAGACCTAGCAAATGTGTGGTAGAAATAAAATAAATAAATAAACAAATACATGTCACTTATTGTTACAAATGGTGGTATTCAGATGGAAGTAAAATAGAGCAAAAATAAAGACTTAAAAAAATTAAGTTAACTTACGAAAACAAAGTTCAGGTCCAAAATCCAGAAATGTGAAGTGTGGATAAAGAAGCTAAAGCCCAAAAAACAAAACGGGAGCATCAAGCAGAGCTGAGGAGAGGACCCAGCCAAAAACAATAACAACCAGAACACTTGAAGACTGAGGGAATGGTGGAAAATGACATTAGATGCTAATATTTTAATAATCTAAGATAAATAAACCCAAATGCACCAAATCAACCAATATGATAAGACCTTGATGACAATATCAACTAAAGGTTGCCAGACATTTTCTAACAACACAAGAAATTAGGGACAAACAAAAGAAAACTAAAACACAAACACCTGTGGATCATGACAATTATTGCTTTTTAATGCCAGCTGTGCTCTACTATCTGTTGATCTTTCACATAAAATTACAGCAATTATCATTTATGGTAACAGGAGACGTGATACATGGCACAGTCATGTCTTGATTACTTATTTTCTGATCTCCTTCTTTTAATCGCATACATCTGGAAAATGATGCCAATTTTGTCACAATGGACCTGACGATGACAATTATTCGCCTCAGTCTAACAACCCATTTCCAGGCAGAAACAAAAAAAAAAAAACACCACCACAGATTAATTGCGGACGCTTTTTTTCTTCCTTACGTCTACAAACAACACATCTGTATCAACCAGATAAGCAAGACAGTATAATAAACATGAAAAATGGCAAATAAGTAAGATTGAACGTAAGTGCTTAATTATAGTCGAGCATGATCCCCTTGTTTATCTAACTAAAAGGGAGCAGGCAGAAGAAAAACAAGCATCCATGAAAAAATTCTGTACATTTATTTCTTTTTTTTTTTTTTTTTTTTTTTTGAGGAGCTTGTCACTTTTCTTCCACACTGTGGTCAATTCCTCAGTTTAGCCAGACAGAGCATTTATCTTTCTTCATGAAAACGTGGAAGCCAGCTCAGACAGATGTTGAGTCTGTCTGCGAGGTGAACAGCTGACCACTTAAAGAGCAGCTTAGGCACTCAATCAATGACGAGACTTTCATCTTACAGTGCTTGTCTTTTCTGTTTTTTTCCTCCTCCCGCTGCGAGGTTCTGGGGTAAAGGAAATCGACGTCTTGGCGTCAAAAGCAAAAATCACAAGCACAACTTTCTGCTGTCTGGAAGCGCGAGTCCAGCAGAAGGCACCGAGGGACATAATTGGACGTTTTTGTTCTGTATGCACGATAAATTGATCGTTTCATCAAAGCAAATGTGAGAAATGGAGCTGCTTTCAGAATTGACAAACAGTTTTCACAGCAATTTGGGTTAGAGCTGTCATTACCTTTGAGGAGATTATGCCTTATGTCATTGTGCATGCATGCATTGGCCCTGGAGGAGAAATTATTAATAATAATAATAAAGAAATCCCTTTCAAAATCAGTATTTGATAAACAGCGAGAGTTGTGTCATTATGTCATGGATGCAGAACAAGCTGATGATTCATGCTTAAAAGGATTGACTAAAACGACGAAGCTATGATTCTCATCTGCACGCCGGGCTTGTTAGCGGCTCGACTGTGTGTTGTAAAACTAATTAAAGCCGTCTGACTCGCCCATTCACTGAGGTGGACTGCTGCGTTTGAAACACACTGAGATCAATATCCCCTGCGCAGGAATACACACTTACCATCACAGGGGCAACAACCCTGAGCCGAGCATTCGCACTAATGTTGGCATTTTCAGTGACATTCAGTCTAATTGCATATCAAGAGAGTTTCCCCTCCGGCACGTCTGACTGATAAAAATCTTTTTGAAAGAAATTCAGATTTCAGCAGGTAACCGAAGACAGCTAACATCATCCAGGAGCCAATCCAAAAAACCGTCTCCTTTTATTCAGACTCGTTTGTCATAGAACCCTTGCTTCCTGTGTGTCATGCTGTCATCTTTTTTCTTTCAGCATTGCAGTTATACTGTGCCTGCCTTTCTTTTTTATTTATTTATTTATTTTACATTCGTGAGCTTAAGGCAAAAACAGAATTGACATTATGGTAGAAGTGTGATATTTCTGTCATTGCACAGATGATGTTCTCCAGGCTGGGTTTCAGCAGTCAGCCGTCCACCTACACACACACACACACTCAGACTAACTCCAGCCTCGCACCTGAAACGACTGAAGCCATCAGAGGTAATGGAGTGGATTTGAAGACTCATGGCTGTACTGTGCAGCAGCAGCAGCCCCTGCATGGGCGTCAACTTGTCGCTTTTTGGCATCAGTTTGTCAGGTTTGGAGCCAAGCGCTTGGATTCTGTGATTAAATCAAAGTTGACAAACCTTTTCCTAATTAATTTTGCCTAATCACCAACACCACTCTGGTGTAGTTATAGATTCTCAGCAGGCTATTTCAGGCCATGTTTCTGTTCTCTATGGCAAAAAAGGCAGCAATTAAACGGGATTTTAGCGCCTCAGTGGTTGATATGATGTTCGTACAGGAGATTATCTCTGGGAACATAATACCTATCTCTCAACAGGAAATATTTAATAAAACTGAAAGTGGCACATCATATGAATGACTTAGGTTCTTAGTATGCTATTATCTTGACATGGTTAAGGGTTTTCAACATATTTGACGTGTTCTTTTTTAAGGGTGATGTTGCAGCAGATAACCTCAATGAAATAAAAGCAGGAATGATAAATTAAATGATTAAAAAAAACTTTAAAACACCTATTAGAAATCTCTGTAAAATATCAAAATTGGATAAAAATACATTTGGGAACCACTCAGATGTACTCCCTCTAAACTGGCTAAAATAAAACACCCTGTTGGCAGTGGGTGTGTGAACCTATTTAGTTTGTAAACACATTCTTGTTCATATGTTTTTATTAATTCAATAACACAAAATAATGTTCTTTTCCGGACTTGGAAAAGTTGGATTAGATCTCAGTATGTCATTGTTTATTAGTATTTCTAAATAAAGAACAGATTACGGCTTCAAAGTATCGCACACAAATGAACTCCCTCTGATATTTGGATAAATGTCCCTCACAAAGCCACAGCAAAACCCACACACTATTAACAAGCTTTGTGCACCATTGTGGCTGGACATTTGACCACTTCTCAGATCAGAAATGGTGGAGCTCATTTAAAGAGGTTGGTTTCCTGGCATGAACCCAGCTTCCAGGCGCAACACATGAGTTTTCTGAGGATTCGGGTCGTGGCCGTTCCAGAAGCTTAATAGTGAACTTGCTTTATCCTTTCCAAAATCAGCTTTGACGTCTGTTATGGATTGTTGTCGCGTGGGAATACCCAAATGTTGTTCACTCATTTGACCCAAAATGTCACCATCCGATAAAAGAATAATGTCAGAATAATGTTAGGAGAAGCAAATCATTCACCGAGACTCAAACCTGTCTTAACATCAGTGGCACTCTCTGTGTTCAGCGCTCAAAGTGTGGATCCATTTGATTTGTCATATTTACTGTCATTGATACCTTAAAGTTGTAGCTTTATTGCTACGATAACACCAGCAATAACCTTTTATGTTTTCATTTTATTTCCATTAATCTTATCTTTTTTTTATGTACTGCCCTTTCATCGTCATGCGTTTTTATTTTTCTTCGTAGGTAACGTTGAGTTGAGTGGAGTTGACAAGTGTCACTGTCCACAGAAAAATGAATTTGGCATCAGCAAGGGCTGAGGAAATGTCAACCAAGAAGTTATTGCCCCAAAATCAAATCTGGGTGACATTTACAGCTTCTTAAGGACAAGCCAAAAGCCTTCTGGAGAAAACATTTGCAGTCAGATGAGACAAAGACAGAGAGCTGCTTGGTCAGAATAGAAAAAAGAAATGACTGGAGAACCCAATATGAGGTTTCCAAACTGAGAACACTGCATCTGCTGTCAAGCATGGTGGTAGCAGCGTCATGGCTAGGATCTGTATAAGAGAACTGCTTGCTGAGCAGTGAAGAACTTCTTCAACTTCACTTCTGATGAACTGCTGGATTTAAATTTGGACACAGTCGGGTGTTCAGACAAGACAACTGTCTAAATGAGCTGGTCAAAGTAGTTTTAGATAAAGCAGACAACCAATGCGCCTCTGGAAACGTCTCACATTCACACAAATTAAGAAAATATCCAGCCAGGATTACAAAAAGAGGCATTCAGGCTTACTGTGGGTATGTATATGTTTGAACAGGTATGTGTAATATTCACCTTGTTTGGATCAGAAAGAATCCAGACTTGTGAACCCAGATTTTCTTTGCAAAGTTCATCAAAGTTGTTTGTTGTATAATGATTTCACCTGGGAAAAAAAGCAGGAGTTCAGATAGCTCAACAAAAGCCTAGAATCAGTATTCACGCCGACGATCGGTGTAAAGTGTGAAAATCAAATTCATCGCTATTTCACGTGCTGTTAGAAACATCAAATTCAGATTTTAATGGCAGTCCCCAAACATTACGCTGTTGCCAGCAGAGAAGTCAACCAGAGTAACGATGCATGCAATAAATCTTTGCCCAAAATGTTGCTCCATTTTCTGCGAAGGATAAAGATCTTGTATTGCAAGGTAATCTCTTTCCCACTGAGAGCATTAGAGGGAAAAAAAAATCACAACATAAAAAGAGATTGACAGGGAGCAGTATTTCATAAAGTATGTTTTATAATTTGAAAATCCTGTTGCTCAGCTGCACCTATATGCACATTAGATCGCCTCTGCAACCTGTTGGATCCTTGCCTGAAGAGGATGAGCTCCAGGCACACTGCCTGATGTTCACACGGCGTAATAACGCTTTTGGGGCTTTTAGCAGACTCTGGGCATGGTTCAATCTGCAGATGCTTTAATGGTGAGCGACATAATTAACTCCAGAACGAACAGGTCTCTAATTATGGCCTAACTGCCGCTCTTTCGCTCTTTAGCATCATGCTCAGGGTTTCAAAGAGGGCAAACGCTGCTGTCTTCCGAACCCGCGGATGTAGTGTCATGAGAGCACACACACACACACACACATGCACGCACACACACACGCACACACACGCACACTCTTAACTCAGGGCTCAGAGCACTCAGCTGTTCAGAGCGGGTATCACGGTCCTGTGGCGGGAATTATCCAACATGACAACACCTGCCGCCCCCCCCCCCCCCCATCTGACTAGTGCCTATCATCTGATTAATTAATCAACACTCCAGATGTCCCGTTGGCAGCGTTGTGATTTGGGAATTTGAGGTGGCTGAAGCTGAGAATGCACATGACATCAGATTGAACTTGTAAAGCACGCAAGTTTCTGACGTTTGCAGCTGCAAACGTCAGGAAACACACCCAGACGACAGATGAAGTAACGTCTGAAAACAAGCAGCAGGGGTGGCACTTCCAACCAGATCAATCCATCACTCTGACTGTATTCTGGCTACATTCATTTTGAATTCATGACTGTAAAACAATTGCAATTTTTTTTCCTTGTCTGGCGGATTGTTTCAAGGCCACGGAGCAGACAAATTAAATGCCATGTTTCTAAATTTGGATAGAGGTTGGGAGTGTGTGTGTGTGTGTGTGTGAGCAGCTCATTCATTGACCTTGAGTGCAGGTATTGAACATCAGAGCGAGAGGATTCAGAACAGATAAGAGGAGGGTTATTTAGCGTACAAAGGAGGATGCACCAGCGACACAGCTGTGATGTTCGCTGGGGATCAGAGCCGATACACAGTCACAGAGCATTAGACTGGCATGATTAATAAAGCAAAGGTCACATCTCACCTCTGTTGTCAACAGTTGCAGACAGGAGTGTGCACATGCAACATGTCTGCACTATTAATTATTTAAAGAGACATTAATGAATTGTGTATGACTGTATTGATCCAATGCAAAACTGAATGGCTGTCTAGTTATAAAGACAGAGCCTTGCAAAAAGTATTAATATTCCGTCATCTCGTTTGCATTCAGTCACATCGGAACCACAAATTACATTATATTTCATTGTGATCTGTTATGACAGAACAACACCATTTACTTGTGCAAAGCTATTGCTTTTTACACAAATAAAAATCGAAACAAGTATGTGGTGGATGTGCATCCGGACCCCTTAGGAAGCACAAAGGAGATACTTTGATCCAATGAGTCAAGAATTTAACTTTTTAGTCTGTTTTCAAAACACTAAGTATGACGGGAAAACTCTGCACACCCACCGAAAGACGCCATTCTTGTGATGACACTTTGGTGACAGCATCATGCTGTGGAGATGCTTTTATAGGAAACTCGTCACCACTGATGAGAAAATGAATGGAGCAAAACACAGGAAAGCAAACTGCAGATATTCACTCTAAAGAAAAACACAAAAGCGGTTCCTTCTGCAAATACACCTAAAATACTGAGCAAACTGAGTGAGCCTAGAGGGCATCGTAATAGACAACTTCTCAGTAGGAATACCAAGTGCAGATGAATTGTTTTAGGGCTTGTCTTCCTCCTGAGACCATCAACATGCCTGTTAACTATAACGATGCGACTCATAGCCAAGGTCAGCATCTACATGTATGACCATTCTTGACTCATTCTGCCTAAAACAGAGGTTGTGTTTATCTAAATAAGTATCTCCGTTAATTATTTATTTCAGGGCCATGGTCTGCAGCTGCAGTCTTTGGCTGTTTTATTTATTTCATCTGCATGACTAATGAGGTGAAGCTATTCGCCTTTGTAGATGCAAACACCCAAACAGCAACTTTTTATAGGCCTGGGAGAATTTATGTATTTTTTGAATAATATTAATAATTAACTGGTCCAATTGCAAAGATTTATGGTGATGAATGGGAAACCATTTGAAAAATATTTAAAGGAAATCTGATCCTGTCATCTGCTTAATACTTCAAAAAAAATGTTGCATCATTTTTATCAAGTGAAAAATAAACAAGCACTTATTTTCAGTTGTATTTTTTCCCTGTCAGCTTGCAAAATTATTATTATTATTATTTTTTTATTTTTATTTTTTGTGATTTTGAAAAGCTCCTCTGAGACTGAAAAACAGATCTCAGAGTATGAGTTTCAGTTTCTGTTTCACAGAAATGCGTCAAAAATCTGCAGAGAAGACAGAAACTCTATCATCTGAGGACACACAGTGATTACAAGGCTGTCCTGAGAGACAGAATAGCTCGAGGATTGAACATCCACATAAAGTGAATCCTGACACTGCAGTGTCATTCTGTTCTGACCTGCTCGCTTAATCGAGATTTGACTGCGCCCTCTTGTGGGGGACAGTGAAAAATGCAAGTGGTCACTGAACCAGCCGTTGGTACCTGTGGCCGTGACGGCAGGGACCGAGTCCTGTTAGAAAATAAAATATGTGTAATGAATCTATTTCATATTTAAGTTTCACTTTCTGGATAAAAAAAACGGTTTCATTTTCCGAAAAGAGTGACAAAAAGTTGAACTTATTCGTGAATTTAAACTATATAACGTAAAATACCAAACGTTTTCACTGCGTAACGATGACGTTTAGGGCGCGCGTGCGCATATCCGCAGATCTGTAAGCCGTCGACACGGAAGACTCAGGTTCTCAACAACACCTCGATGTTGCTACAGAACGCGTTGCTAGTCACTCTGTCTTAACTGTAGAATATTGAATTTGTCTTTGCTTTAACTATTGTAGCTTGTGAGGTAAACATAAAAAACATGGCTGCCGCTCTGTTAATGGTATTGTAGCTTGTTTGCCTCAAGAACGCCGAGAGTAAACTGTGGCAAGATCCCGAAAAGCAGACGAAAATGCCAGCTCGTAATATTGTATCCCACGATACTCCTAACAGCAAAGTTAAGTACTCCAGGTTAGCCACAGATGATGACGGCTACATTGATTTACAGGTAAGAAGTGACTAGGTCACATTTGCTACTTTAATGCTGCTGATCAGTCCTCCTCAGTCATTAAAGTTGAATGTCTGCCTTTTAAATTGCTTTATTCAATCAACATAGTCTAATGACTTTGATATAAAAGAGCAGATCTGGAACAAACCAGTACTGAGGCAAAAAGAAAAAAAAAATCACTTGCAGTCTTTAACGATATTATCCAGTAGTGCACACGTTTCACTATGTTGACAGAATGCACATCTGCGTTCCCATTAATATTTAACTTGTTTACGTCAAGTTAAATATTAATAATGAACTAAGTACTCCATTCATGATTTCAAGAGTATCATTAAAAAATGAACTGAAGGAGAAATGCTGTTGTTTTTCTCAAGAGGTCACTGTGTTTGATTTTTTTTTTTTAAATGTCATTCTGTTTTATTGTTTATAATTGTGTATTATTAAATACATTTTTTATTTGCATGGCTACTTGGGTCCCTTTTCTAAAATAAATGTTTGCTTTCAATTCTTGGTTCATTAAGGGTATAAATAAAATAACAAAAAAAAAACTTGATTTCCAGCAGTCATTTTCTGCCTGTGACCCTACAACGATAAGCAAATATATGATGGATGGATGTTTGAGATTTACTGCACACAGTGTCAACTCACACACAGACATTAGATGGTGGTATTAAAACCTCTGAAGGGGATACTACCTTTTTCAAAAACTTTCATTTTGGCTGGAATGATGGTATAGCTTATTCAGTTGCTGGAAGATTGGTAAGTCTGTTTGACACATTGACATTTATGCAGTAAATAACAACCCACAAAAATATATTCATAGAAAACACTGTATTGTCCAGAAATGTCCAAACTCACCAAAACCCCTTCTTTATTTCAAATGACATGAGTTAGTTTTAAAATTTCTTATTCATATGTGTGTTGTTCTGCTTGGGTTGAATGTTAAATCTGTCAGAGCAGTGCATGGAGCCTCGATTTTGTAATAACCCATGATATTAGTATTTTGTGAGACTAATTCTCTAAAACTTCACCCTGTTAGTTTGGTTATTGTCATAATGGTAGCAAACATATGGCCTCAACAGAGTTAAAACCTTGAAAGATTCTTTCTATACTTTGTGCAGCTGTTGCCTTTTAAGCTAGTTCATATTTTAGGCAATAACTATCTCACTCGGGATGTTGTCTGAAACTTGGACAACTTTTGTGTTTCAGAAAAGATTTTGATTGCTAATTTATCTTCCTCTGCAGTTCAAACGGAGCCCACCCAAGGTCCCATACAAAGCGATTGCCCTCGCATCAGTGCTCTTTCTCATCGGCTCTACTTTAATCATCATCGGTGCTCTTCTTTTGGCCGGATACTTTGGAGTTACCGTGAGTTTTTTCTAAAAGTAGACCTTTTTTTGTCTTATGTTTGTGTGCGGTGTTATGTTAATATTGCTTAATAAAACGTTGCTTCATGTTTCAGAACTCCGACCGAACGGTGCCTGTGCTGATCATCGGCATCATAGTTTTCCTGCCTGGGATTTACCACTTACGGATAGCTTACTATGCATCAAAGGGCTATCCTGGGTACTCCTATGATGACATCCCAGACTTTGATGACTGAACCACACTAAAACCTCAGCGGCAGTCTTTCTTCATTCGCATCCATTCATGTATCGCTTGTACTGAATTTAAAATAGCTAATAACAGCTTATAGCTTAATCACTTTTTGGAAATCGGTGTTCTTTGTGTAGATTTCAATTTCTAGTTAGTTTGTGAATGTGTTTATTTTAATAAATTATGAAAATGATCTTTCAACAATTCATTCGCTTAATGCCTTTTTTGTGATTCAAGTGGTTTATCCTTGTAGTAAATAATAATTAACTGTAAAATAAAATCATTGTTCTCAAACTTTGAGTGTCAAATTTCCAGCTTTTAGAAGTAGAAGTGATTAATCATGTTATCCCCAATGCAACAGTTTGGCCTGTAATTTACTTATGTATACATAAGATCAAGAAAATAGTTTCCCGCACCATGATCCTTACTATTTATCAGCTAAAGCCTGACTACTTTCCAGATTTGTTTTTTTTTTCTTGGAGGATTTCATGTGATTAATTCCGATCCTTTGATCTCCATATGGTGCACCTGGTCCCTCTGAGTCAGCATTATCAAACGGGGCACTACTAAAGCAATTACGAGCCTTTCCCCTTTCTGATCTCGGCTATCAACCTATAAATATCTGCAATTTTGAAGCAACCTGATGAAAAGCCGACCCCATTTTGCACAGCAGGACATCAAAATCATGGAAAGATGTTGCTGGTAAAGGTTGGCCTTCTGTAATCCCGTCAGATGCAAGGCTACCTGCTGCTCTCCAAAGGGATAATTCAAGGATGCTTCCCTGTTTTAATTGCCACCCCTCGATCAGTTACCAACCGCACTGTACCTGATATTAGTCAGATCGGATTATTCTCCGTAAATCAGATCAGGAACTTTTTTCCAGCAGAAAGACTGTTTTTTTTTTCTTTTCATTGACTACTGCGTTTCTTAGGAAAGCAATAACCATATTGCCTAAGAAATCATCTGCACTCTACTGCATTTTTATGCACCATATGTTGCAGCTATATTACAGTAGTCTTACCTATTATTACCAGCCATACAAAATCTGAGCCTTTTTTTTTTGTTTAATATATTTATTTATAGACTGTGTTTCTCACTTTGTCTTTTTATTGCCTATTTCTGTAATTTCTTACTAGCTGTAAGTAATAACACTAAGTGGCTGTAATATGCCACAAACACACACTAGTAATAGTAATAACAATAATAATTATGATTATATTAATCATTATTATTCATAATGTTATGTTTATAATTATTAAAAATATAATGATAAACATAATAACGTTATAATTAACGTTATTATAACGTTAACATTATTACTACAATAACGTTGTTATAACGTAATGTTATAACAGTTGTTAGAATAATAATAGTATTATAATTATTATATTAACATTATTATTATGTTATTAACGTTATTATCATGTCGTTCCAGGGGGACGGTGGGGGTTGGTTTGTGGCAAATTACCGCCACCTTGTGGTGCTATTTCCGGCTCCTGATTGGCCAATTTTAAATGTAACGTACAACGCCCCAATGTGCGTTTATTTATATTTCAATGACTAACTTTACCATCTTGTCATGGCAGAGCTGCAGAAGTGATTTTAAGGTAAGATCATGGAAAACGTTTGTGAATGCATTGCTTTGGGTCACGGAAAACAAAATTATAGAACGATGTTTGAAACTAAAGTGCGAGATTAGCCATAACATTTATCTACTAGCTATGTAAAAATAGAATGAAATACAAGACAAGAGCCATAATCCAACCATTTTTGCATTTCCGTGTATTTCAGAATAGCAGAGGCCGAATACGTCTTGCTAGGTTCACCGGTTCTAATTCAGAGCTAACAGTTTGCTCAAAATTGACTGGACAAGTTAGATATGTATCAGAAATATACATTTAATAGAAAATGTACTTACTTTAGCAACTTAGGTTTTTGAAAAGTATGCTAATACTATTACGACCGTAAAGACGATAATAAAAATTATGTAATATTATTTTTTTTTTAAAGAAAGCCTTAGTTACAGGAAGCTTTGACAATATAATTTATCTGTACTTGTGTAATGTTTCATTGATAGTGTTTATGGACCCTGGGGGTGGAGGGTATGTTTGCATTTGCTGTAAGCTGTAGGAAACGTGTCAGACGGCTGCGTGTTTTCCTTTTGTTACAGTCACTAGTATTTCCCACCGAAAGGCGCTTTTGTTTGAGGCGCTAAATTGCCAGCTTCGGCAAGTTACAGAGACTGAGAGATCATTAACGGAAGTAAATGTTTGTTCTTTCAAAATTAAAGCATTCTATCGTCGTTCAGAAAAAAAAGTGTATTTTGTGCTCTTATTAGGAACATGGTTTTGATTTAGAGAATGTCCTCTTAATTTTGCCGTAAGCTTGTTTCATGCGCTATTGACTTTTATTTCATAAATGAAAATTAGACGTTGCTAAGTAAGTAAATCTGATTTAAAAAAAAAATCACATTTATTTTCACAGTGAAAACACCCTATAATTTTACCCCAGTTCGCCTCTGTAAAAAAGAGCCTATAAATAAAAAATTTCTAGAGCATTAGGGCCAAAGAACATTTTACAATAGAATTTCAATAATCAGATATTATTTTATGTCAACTACCATGTTTTTTTTTTTTTACATAAGAATGAGAGTAAGTTAGGTTGTTTAAACAGTATTCAGTTTGAAAGGTTAACAAGAACAAAATCATTCAGCTATCAGGTTATTAAGCTAAAACAAAAAGGGAAACGATAGCCTGCTGTGGAAAAACAAAGCAAACATGTTATAGATTATATCTTTTTATCTCACTTCGAACAGACAGTTAATGTGTTAATTTATGATAATCTAATATTGTTGTATTGTCATTGTCTATTGCAAATTCTCAAAAAGCAACAGTTATTTGCATTTAATTAATTTGGGGGAAAAAAAAAAAAAAAATATATATATATATATATATATATATATATATATATATATATATATATATATATATATATATATATATATATATTGCAACTATTTGATCTTCCTATCACCATCAAGGACAAACTGATTGATTGGTGCATTTCTTAAGGTACTGTACTGGTCATCATGCTAAGAATAATGGGGTCAGCAGCTAAAATTCTCAAACTGTAAATAGTTTCTTTATTTACTTTAGTTAAGTAGCTAAAAATGCCCAGCCACGAAAATGACAAAAATAACAAAAAGTAGTAATCACTTAATAGTTATGACTGAAATAGCTGTGTTTAAAAGCTTAGCTGTAATTAGAGTTTAGCTAGAAATCTGTTTTTTTCTTTTTGTGCTGGTGTGTGTATGGTCTGACCTTTATTTTGAAAGTTTGAACGGGAAGTTCCTTGCTGTACCGGTGTGGAACTTGACGGAAGTGTTTACAGCCACCGTAGTAGAAGGAGGGATGAGGCTAATGAGAGGAGGGACACCGCGGGGACAGAAACCACGGCAGTGCTTTAACTAACCCTGCGGCGTGCTCTGCCGAGGAGTCCTGCGCCTGTTGGATGGTCAACGCGGTCTACGTCGACTGGAAGTCGCTTCTTCTCATTTAAACAACTAAAAGCACTTTGAGCAAGTTTGGATCCAGGAGAATACTGTAGTGAAATTATCTGCTTGGAAAGTTTATCTTTTAACTCAAATGGGCTGAGGTAGGATGTTTTTAATGTTTTTAATATCAGTTTTTTTTTTTTCAACTGAAGACGCAAAGAAGTTTGCGGGACGTCCGATCACCATGGAGAGGCGGGATTAAAATGGTTTTCATTTTTCTCGGATTGAAAGGTTAAAAATGCGTCTACCTGGGCCCAGTTCCTCTTGATCTAAGCTTGTTTCTAACCACAAATATCCGTGGCGATAAAGGAATGGACACTTAAACTGGTCTGCAAGAAGTCTTAAAGAAGAGCATCCATGGATTGAGAGACTGTACTTTCAGCTCAAGTGTGAAGTGCCTCATGAAAGGTAAGGAGCAGGTGGAGCTAAGACATCCGCCAGTAATTTAAACCTTTAGAGTGGAAGCATCTTTTGTTTAGTCATTTAAATCATGAGCACTTCCCTGGTCTTTTGTTTGTTGCATGCTCATTTCTACACACACTTAATCCTACTGTAGCTTTTCCACAGCTTAAATATCCCCAGTTACAGCCATGCTCACGATCTTATGCCCTTATTTTAGATGCGTTGTTGTTTTGGGTATCACATGCACTACTTGTAATCTGTGAGCGGGTGTTTTTTACATGATAAACCATTCTAAAGAGGTTTAACTGTCTGCATTGCCCCTTTAAACCAGCAGCTCAGCTCTCTGGATTAAAACAAGGAAAAACTGACAGCGGTACATGTATGTGCAAACTGTTTTGTCTTCTCATGTGGCTTTAGAGTCCCAGGAGTAACACAAAAGATGCACCTGTTTTGTTTAGCAGAAGATCTGGGTGGCTTGGTGTTTGTGTTGAGCGCACCAGTTTATCAGCCTGCTGGCTCTGTACAGTGCAGCAGCATATTGGACAAAAGCTAGTTGTAACAGTTTTACACAAAGGACTGCAGCTGTTCTTTGCACTGTTGTCCTGCTGATCACTTTATTGAGAAATATGCCTCCCTGCGGAGGTCTGTTGCCTCGTTATGGATATGTATTTTCAAACCCATCTTAGTAAGATTCAAATCAATAAGCATCTGGGCTTATGAATCAGCTTGGTCGCAAAAGACTGATTGTTTTTGACAATTTCATAGTAAGTTTTCTAAAAATTAACCCCCTGTGGAAAAACATCTTATCGTTACTGTTTATAGCAGTTGCAGTTCACGGGTTTGGAAAAGCCCTTGAATTATTTACACAAAACAGCAAGAACCTGTTTTTCATTTGGAATCGGTGTTAAAGTGTTGGTATCATCCGAGCCCTCGAGGTGCTTAAATCCTGTGCACGTGAGGAGCTCAGGTGTTGCTTTACACAGCGATGTTTCTTAATGCTTGTCGTCTAGAAAGCCTCAATAGTTAATCCTGTGTCTTGCATTGTTTAAATATGAAGATTACATGGCCAGAGGTTCAGCTGTGGACAGACTGACGCGTTGTTCTTAGAGATGTCTTATTTATGAGCTGAATAAGGCAGAGCACATAGAAATAAATGAAGAAATGCATTCATGCTTGATCCAGCAAGAGAGTACCTACAGTCAATTAATTTCTCTAGCTCTAAATTACAACAGATGTCGTCCTTTATGCTTTTCAAGACAAATGGATCCAGTTCCTATCCAGTTGTTAGTCATTTCCGATGTGTTAAGAAATGACTAACACGGGCCAATACCGATGTTGATACCAATATGTCTTGTATCCCTCATAATCCATATTCTTCTGGGATCGATAGGAATCACTTTTATTTTTTCCTTCTAGACAAAAGCATGAATCATTTTTTCTTTGAAAGGTTTGCGTGAATACCATGACACCCAAATTATTTTTCTAAACATTATTATACCTTAATAATCACATACCGGTCCATGCTGACATAGGCCCAAATCCAGTTAATTTCAATATAATGCAATCATGTAATCAGATTTAAATAAATATATGGTACAATAATGTCCTTGTTATGTTACGGTACAATCACAGCTAGTTGATTAAAAAGTTTTATCTAAGAAACTCCATCCAGTGGCTTTGCAGCATTGGTTTTGACTTGTCCATTAATGCCCCTTTCATCATGCCATTAAGAGCTGTCCACAGCGAAAGAAATGAGTCTCTTTGTGTCAGTGTTCAATAAATTCAGTGCAATACGTCAGCATTCTGTGCTAAAGTTCATGACCTCAGACTTTAGGGCTTCGCTTAGTTTTATGGCTCTAACCTGCTTCTGAGAATTATAGGAGGTGAAGGACAAAAGCTCAGGACTCAAAGGGCAATGCGAGCTGCTTTGCTTTTCTGCATCTCAGCTACAGAGCGTGAATGTAGTTCATCTCAGGAGAGAAAAAAAAATTCAATCAGTCTGTTCAGGCATGAAGCACATGGGTAATTTATTGGTGTAATGTGAGGAATTGTTCAGTCCCTGCAGAAGGTGCGCAGGAAACCCTGAGTGCGAGAGAGAGAGAGAGACTGACTGCAAGTGAGGAATTTGAAAACACTCAGCCATCGCCACGCGATAGTAATTATTGCTAAACCTTGTAGTGCCATATGTTGGCGTATTGGTGATCACTGGTAATCCATATACAGTGGGTTTTCCCCGGCATGCGGGAACTCCCCTCCCGTGCTCACTGTCTACTCAGCTTATTTCCCATTTTGTTCAAATAAACATCAATTGATTTTCCAAACTAGGTTGCGTTGCCAGGAACAAAATCCATGCATTGACTGACTGCTCCAGTCTGCCGACTGGTTCCAGAGTTTAGGGACCAGTCACTGTGTTAATAACTGTTTTTGCCAGTTACAAATCTTTGGTTGGCCGGTCAGAGTTTCTGCTCGAGTAACACTTGTAGTTGCGGCACGACACAGGTTTGTACAAAGGACACGGCCTGTCAGGATTAGGAGGGATTACTAAGAGAGTAATACTACTGCTTATCAGGCCTGTATCTGTCACTAGCATCACTGATGGGCCTGCTTAGGTACTGAAGGATAAGACATACTCTCTCACACACATAAGGTCAAACAGCCAGTTTATTGGTCACATATAAGAGTAGGAAACAACGTAATAAAGACGTACATTCTTCATTCTGTGTTTGAATTGTAGTGAGTTAGAAGAGACATGGAAAAGGGAGAGCCAAGGTTTAAATATCTTACAAACTGGCAAGTCCAGCTGGCTGTGTGAACTTCATAGTTCTTAAAACATCTCTGACAATACAGAAACCGATATATTATGGAAATATAGAGCTCTTGTTTTTGGGAGACTCCCAACATTTAATGTAAAACACCTGCATATCCAAGGACAGAGCATTTATCTATCTACACATCTGCAAATGTTTATCGACCTGCTTCTTGCTGCATTTTAGGAGGGAAAGTCTGTTAAGACCAGTCAGTTCAAGTGTCACGTGTCCTCCGCGTCCGCGTCTGAACATCATGTCAAAGCTGCCCAGCTGGTAAACAATCCATGCGGTCCCCACTAGAAGAAAGTCTGGACCCCCCATCCCCGTGGGCAGACCTTTGTGACTTGATATAGCAGGAATTGATCACTGCGCTGCTACATGAAAGCATGTCCTTGATGTGTCTCAACAGTTTGATCTCTAATTCAATTAAACTATTAACACTCGAAACAGGAGGCCAGGATTAGACTGGGTGTTACAAATGTACCGTCCAGAAGGCTAAGTCATGCCGAGATCCAAAGCAATTTGTGTCAGTGAAATCCAGTGGAAGACAGCACCATTACATGTTGTCAGCATGCATGCTTTGGTTTGAAATATCTGCTGCTGAGGTGTTAAACATTTAGTTTTTTGGGTTTTTTTTTTTTGCAAAAGCATTCATATTGCCTGGTGGTGGCAAACGTCACTAGCATGGCCGTTGCCTTTCTCTACAATTCCGCTTGATTCAAGTCTCTAGAATTTCAACCGGGCCAGCCAGGTTGAACAGATGGAGAAGTTGTGAAAGATGACATCAATTTTCTGCGCTGTTTTAGTCTGCCTGTAGTTTTAGCAATGGCAGAGAAGCAAGTGAATAAAACTGTTCAGTCCTTGTTGGCCACTCTTTCAATTATTGAATAAACTTTAGCAGCTGCCTCGTTCGCATCGGCAGTGGAGGACGGTTGTAGTGCAGGCAATTTCGGGTAAGCTTCATAGCATCGAACAGGTGCGTTACATACATCACGGGCAAACGTTAGCAGTTGTGTAAAATGTAAAACCTCAACACAGTCCATTCCTCCAGCAAACAGTCGTTTCTCAATAACTAAGAGTCCAGACCTTCTGTAGCGCAGAACAAGAGACTGGTTTTACCAAGCGCAACATCATGCTTTGGGAATGTGTTTCTTCAACAGGGGATGGGAATGTAGTCAGAATTCACGGGAAGACATGTGGAGCTAAATAGAGGGGAAAACTAGAAGAAAAACCTTTTAGAAACTCCAAAAGTGGGAAGCAAATTCACCTCCAACCAGGACAACAAGACTATAAACTCAGCCACAGCTGCAGGTTCTAGTATTACCCAGTCGAAGTCCAGACCCAGATCCAGTTGAGAATCTGACAGTTTCCATCCAGTCCGACTGAGCTTTGGTTATTTTGCTTGAAGAATGGCAAAAATCTCAGTATCCTTGTCATGCAAAGCTGTAATTGCTTTGAAAGGGGGATTTCTACAAAATATCAATGTAGGGGTAAATAGGTAGGGGTAGTAGGGGTAGCTAAATACAAAACTCAGTTTCCAGGTTTTTTTTTGTCAAATAAACAATATACTTACTTTACAGTTGTGCCCTGAATACTTCTTCAAGGCGCTGTGTGTGTTGCTTCATCATTTTATGCATTCACTCTGAATTTAATATCTATCCTCCTTCAGAGGCCCTCAGAGTGCACATGCCAATTAAATGGCTCTGCTCTGCTGCATGAGGAAATTACCTGCTTGTCTCTGTCTAATACCGCACCTGCAGACAGAAACCCCCTCTGCCCCCATTCCTGTCTTTCCTTGTCTGTCTGCACAAAACTGTCACATAGTACATCCTGGTTCTGAAGCACATTTCAGTTTACTGGAGCAAAGGCAAAGCTGATTTGAGATCGCCAAATGATATTTGAGATCTAGATGTAAGCTTAAATTGGAGAAACACTCTATGATGGGATTTTTGCTGTATTTTTTAAAAAAAAAAAAAAAAAAAAAAAAAAAAGGAGGATGCCGTAAAGAGCAACCCCATCCATCAGTTTGTTGCCTGCTGGAGGTGACACATAAACAATTTGGACTGCACAGATTTGCTGTTTATCTTCTGAATCCATTGAGAGCGGTGCTTATTGCAACATCCCAGAGGGCTGTTGAAATGGACCCTGCGCTTTTGCATTTCTCCGCGATGCCTGACTGACTCTGATGTTCTTCTAAACAAGAAAGCCATTAGAATATTGTGTTGTGAAGTTCATGTTTCTGCTCTGCTATTCTGGGCTGTTTGTTTGCTTTAAGCGCTCCTAAGCAATTAAATGTCTCCAGCGGATCATGGGGTTGGTTTGCATTTGTGCGGTCCATCTGCGGCTGCATCATCACCTAGCTTGGGTCCCACCCCTTTTCGAAGCACAGCCGCCTTCTGAAGTTACTCAAATGAACTTTAAGCAGTGCGCTTATGGTAAGTGTACTGGATGAAGTGAATTGCAGAAAGGGTGGAAGGGCTTCCTTTATGCTTGGAGGGCAGCGACTTTAACGAGTCTCTAATCCAATTTGAAGTAAGCAGAGGAGCCACTTTTCCACTTCTTCAAGTGGAGTCATGTTTGTCAGACTAATTAGGAGATCAAAATCTAAAATTTCTTTTAAAAGACTTATTTGAGTCATTTGTGCATTTAGTCTTTAGATGAATCTTACATGATTCTGCTGTTTGTTCGTCATGTGCTGTCTTAATGTTAGTCTAAGTAAAGCTCGTGATCCAACAGAAATCTGTTTTTGCTGCTTAAGCATTAGCATTAGCAATAAGGTAACATTTGGAGTTGGGAGACTTACCGTTCAGTAGGAATGGGCATTTACCTTTTTTTTGGTTACATTTCTTAGAAGAATTTTGATTTATTGTTGTCACAATAAATCCCAATTAATGGTTAACTCTCTAAACTGTCCATATTGTGTGGATTGTTAGTTTTAGTACTTTCTCCACTGTGGATGTGCAGTGGAGATTAAATAAATTAGAAAATATAATTTTTGCAGTTTCTGTTTGCAGATTAGTGATATAAATCACACTTCTTTATGGCTGGTGTCCAAAAGAAGCATAAATTGTATGTTGTTTTTTGGCAACATACGCATTTGTGATTGCTATCATGCAGTCACAACCATACAGTTGCCTGAAAAATAAGCTTTTATTACTGTCACAGTACTACCATAAAATATTACGATAACATCTTCAGTTCATATCGCCCGCCTCTACCGTTCAGTGTTGTTCCTTTCTCCTGCCTGCTGCTTTTGACCCATTTAGACTCAGACAAGACCTCGTGGACCAAAACCAAGCAACAGGTTAATCTGACCTTAAAGAGGTCTTCCTCGTCGCTAACAAGCACACTTAAGTCCTAAACGTCCACAGGATGCAAAGTCTAGGCGGGTTTTACTGGTTGTTTTGAGAAGCTCTCCTTGGATTGGCTCGGTTTGCCTTAAATCCAACATAAAATCAGATTATGTTTTCAAAGAATACACTTATTCATCAACCAAAGCACATCTGGAATATGGTGTTTGGCTTGGATAATGTGCAGACATAAACTCCAGGGATTACATGTGTCTGAGGAGGGGGATGTGTGAGGGATGTCCCCATGCAGCGGGGACTCTGTCAGTCTTTCTGTCTTTGTGGTGAAGGGTTAAAAAGGATGCACGGTCTTGTTTTTCAGACTGCAAGATGTGTGGAGGAGAGTGACGGACGGCCATGGGACTGGAGAGACGGTGGCTTCAGGCTGTCACCACTGCTGTAGCCATCTGTCTGCTAAGTAAGTATGCTAATGCAAATATGGATTAGCTGCATT
Source organism: Poecilia latipinna (assembly GCF_001443285.1). NCBI lineage: Eukaryota > Metazoa > Chordata > Actinopteri > Cyprinodontiformes > Poeciliidae > Poecilia > Poecilia latipinna. The sequence continues at coordinate 254,941 of NW_015113016.1, forward strand.
CATTATTAATGCATTTCCATGTTGAATTTCTTTCTTGATGGCATTGTCCTTTTCAAGCACTTGTACACTTTACTTGGGTTAGATGAATAATTGCGTTACATCACAATTAGGCCTGCCACAGTAAGCAATAAATTAATAATCACATGTAAATTAAAAACAAGCTCTATAATGTCCATGTGGATGATTTATCATTTTTCTCTTTTCTCTCTCTTTTTCTGCCAACAATTGTATGACAAAAGTCTTGAGTCTGGTGTTTAGTCAAAATTGACTAGCCAATTTTTTTATATATACTTATTTGCTCTAGTGGCCTTTATTTTAAAATTATTAGATGGGAAAATGGGTTACAAGAGAGGAGGAAGACATGCGGCAAAGGTCATCGGGCCGGGACTTGAGCCCATGACGACCGCTTCGAGAGCTAAGGCCTCCATACGTGGATCTCACACAGCAGCAATCTAACTAGGACAGTTTTGTCTACGGAGACACTATAATTCATTTTTTGTAGTTTCTGTTGTTAAGTGTATTTAGTTTGGATATTTAAAATGTCCTCCAGTTTAAATATCCAACTTTAAATTCACTATAATTTAAAGTTTATTGATCTTTGAGAATGTGTTCTTGTATTATTATGCCAACAATAATATTGTTTATTGCGTCAACTTCTCATTATTATTATTGCGTCATCCAGCAAAATTGACAGACCAAATCACAATGTCCATGTTTGTTTAATCGTCAGCAATATTTGTCTCATGTTTTAAATACTGAGACATGATAAGAAACATTAGAAAATTAGCTTAAAAACTTTAAAAAATTTGTCAAGTTGGACGGATTGTCGGTCTTTTATGATGTAGCTCTTAGTGACTCAGCGACTAAAGCTCAAGGACAGTGGTGGGGGCAATGTGAAGACGGGAAAAAGTGAGAAAAATATGTTCCAAAAGTTAATATCAATTGATTTTGTCAACAGTGATATTACATTTCCAAGTTTGCTTAATTATTTTGCAGCCCTCGCTTAGGCATACCTTTGCACAAGCAAGCATCCCTCGCCAACGCTGTTACTTAGGATCAACAAGCATCTGGTGAAGCTTTGAGAAGCAGCGAGTGGATGTTGTTGATCAGCTGGACGCAGACGCTCCACATGTACAACACGGTTTATCAGCGCTGCTTCATGTCGGGGAGAGAGTGAAGAGGAGGGGTCGCAGCTCAGACATGAGTGGACAAGAGAGAATGGGGACAAAATCCAACTTAAACAATATATCTCTGGGTGCGGATTTAGATCAATCCTGGATTTATGCTACCCCCCCCGCCGCCCCTCAAACTCCAGACTCCAGGCACACGTCCCTGTGTGCGTGCTTGTGTTTGTAGAAGGGGGGTGGTGGGATTGATCGTGCTGGTTCCACAGGCCATGTGTATACCCCAGGGGGTGGTGAGAGGTTGGCTGGACCAAACACAGAGGCTCCTGCTGCATCAGAGCCTCACCCCTCCTCCTCCTCCTCTTTCCCTCCCTTTGAGATTAAAGTAATCACCAGGCCAGATGAGTAGTGGAGCAAACACTGGCACCCAGTTGAGCACACACCCATGTTAGCACATGACAGCGAGGGAGATAAAGAAGGTGGAGGGGCTGCTTCTTGCTCCAGGTGTCACTAATGGGATTGCAGCTACTCAATCTCTTTTTGCCAAATGCCCACATGGTTGTTGTGAATGCCCTGTAATGGCCCGGCTTTTAGCAGTCGGGGAAAGTCAAACTCGGGAGCCGATCTGTGACCGGTTTCTGCCACAATAAGTTATGATGTTATGTTTTTTATAACCCGTGTGCCCGTGTCCTCTTATTGGCTTTTCTGTAGGCTTGGACTGATGAGTTATGAAGCCTTTAAAGAAAATACTGTGGCATTTATTCAAAAATGTTGCATAGTATAATTGCTTTTATTTAAAGCAGAAAACCAGCAATAATTCACACTTCTGATAAGATAATAAATAAAACATATTATTTCAGTTGCTGCAACCAGGCGTCTTACTGGCCAGGACATATTTATTTCCAGTTTCCTTAGAGCTTTTATCTGACGGTCCTGAATTTGACAGATGAAATGGAAAAATGAAATGTTATCAAAGTACATCCCGTTTGTTCATGAATTTGCTGAAAGTTGTTGGTTTGGCTCTTTATTAAAATCAGATTTTCAGCATTTGACTTAGAATACAGATCAGAGCCAGTGAAGAGAAAAGTGGTAGTTTGAAATCACCGGCCCATTGATAAGTACATCTTTAACAATCTTATTTGTTACATTTTTTTGTTAATATTTGGATTTCAATACATGGAGAAGAATATAAAATAAATACCCACTAAATTTAATACTAGTGTTTTGCACAACCTGAAGTATTTCCAAACGGTTGAAAGATGTGTTCTTTCAGCCAGCAGACTGGCAGTGTGCAGCAGAGGAAGGGCCGCTACTCAACCTGAGAAAACTCTGATTGTTCCGGCTCTTTTCTCTTGATCATGTTAAAAAGACCATAAAGCCCTTAGTTGAAAAAGTTAGGTGTTTTTTTTAAGTCATTTTTAAACATTTCCATACTTTGTGGTTAAGTTTTCTCAGTAAAATTGATCCATTATTCCTTAACAACCTTCACATAAACAAAATTCCCCAAAACATTCTCCAGAATTTCAGAGCCTGCGATCCGGCTCCATTTGAGGTTGGAGCTTCCTTGGAGAGGAGCATCTGTAATTTGCCCGCTCCTTGTTTATTGCCTCTTGCGTTGTCAGCACAGATCCACCCAGGCCTTTGCGCTGATGATATATCATCGTCTCTCCAGGTGTGTCTCAGGGTTTGGCATCGTTGGTCCGTGCCAGAGAGGGTGGCTCAGCAGAGCTGGACTGCAGTCTGACCCCGTCGTCCAAAGAAGCCACCACCCCGAACCTCTTTCCCTTGCACGTTGTGGAGTGGGTGCGCCTCGGCTACAATGTACCTGTTCTCATTAAATTCGGAGTGTACGCTCCTCGTGTTCATCCTAACTACAAAGGTAAGAAAAGCAACACAAATTCCTCTTTGAGGAACAAGCCTCTGGCTTCTGTAGTTCAAGAAACCATGATCCTCCCCCCACCCCAGATAACAGATTTATTTGGTAACAAAACTTTCCTTCATCTTTTAAGAACAAAGGAAGTCGCAAGGAGGCGGCTACACTGGTATTAATAACGATTTGGGGAGGAGAAGTTGGGTTCAAACCCTGCTCCCAAATAGATAATCCACACAAAGCACCGTAATTACAGGTGTTCAGTCTGTGTTTTCGGCACGCTCTTGTACAGCAGCGCAGAGGGGAAGGGCGAGAGTGAGCGACAGTTAAAGAGGGGGTGGGGTGGAGACGAGAAAGGAGGAAGGGGCATACCAGGAACGCTGCTGCTCACTGGGGGATTAGGAGTGTAGGTGGGGGCTCAGTTGTGAGCTGACAGTGTTTTATTAGTATGCTGAAGGGTGACCCAGTAAGAGGAGATTGTTGTGCTGGAAGGAGGATGGATGAAGCATTGGGAATAATGGGAGTTTTTCCTTGCTGGAAGCCCTATAATCCCATCATTGTCTGCCGGAGCCCAAAAGACAAAAGAGGGGTATCACAACCTCCCGTTGCTCTTCCAAAGCCGACAAGACCACTGGGGCACCCCCAAATCCTGTACTGTCCCAACTGGGTCACCAAAAAGCAGAAAGTTCCCAAACATGCCAGTGGGTGAGGCAGAGAGAAACATGTGAAATACCTGAGGAGCCGCGCTGTCACCTGGAACACGCTTCCCAGCCATCAGGTGACTGCGACGCGTCGTTTTAGCTGCTGCTTATGGAGTCTTAGTCGTCATCTCATGCATGTGCACCCATAGTAACGTCAGTAACACTGCAGAGGTGAATCGTAGTGTAAAAAAAAACTACAATTCATTTGTTTTCTCACGTTCATCCTTTGTGTGTGTTTTTTTTTTTTTTGTCTGGTGTGGGTTTTGCCTCTGTCTGCCTCAGATCCTCATATTTCCCCTCCCACTGGGGGCAGATGGCAGCATGTGAAGCGTGTCAGTGCTGCGGCTCTAATGTATGCTGCCCTCAAATTAAAATGTTTTGGGATTTTAGATTTGACGCCGAGACCGGGTCTCCAAACGTTTCCCCATCTTTGCGCCAGCCTGTCCGAGGACTCGAGAGCAAAATGCGGGGGAGCGTCAAGCTGAAGATCAAGATCAACCCATAAAGGATCAGGAAAAAGATCGATGAATAATGGAGGAGCTGTGCTACTCTTCACTTCCTTTGTACACAGAACGGATTCTACCAGTTAAACTAAATGCTTCTGTATCTATTCCTACCGCTTTTATACTTTGTCTTGTGAAACTCTAATTCATTTTTGAGGGGATTTTATGTTGCGGCTTCTTGTAAAGAAAAAACATACATAGTTTCAAAATTGATTACAAATAAAAATGTAAAATAAACTTTGTGGAACCACCTTTTGCTGTGATTACAGCTGCAAGTCTTTTAATGTAAGTCTCCGTCAGCTTTGCAGATCTGACATTTTTTCTCTTTCTTCTTGGCCAGATAAGACAACCTTTGGGACATTTTATGGATAGATGTTCTATTGGATTTAGGTCTGGAACCTAATACTTGAACATGCTTTGATCTAAAAACCATTGACTTCCGCTCTGGTTGTATGTTTAGACCTGTTGTCCTGTTGGAAGGTGAACCTCCATCCCAGCCTGAAATGTTTTGCTGCCTCTTTTCTTGTTTTCTTCCAGCATTACCATGAACGTAGTTCAGTCCCTCTCCAGTCAGCTCTGACCAGCATCCATCTCCCTGTAAAGGATCCTCAAAGATGCATTGGATGTTGGACAGCAAGTTGCTCCATTAGGTGCTCAAAGCTTGAGATTTATAACCAAATCCCTGCTTTAACATTCTTCACATCTTTGACGTGTCTGCTGCGTTCCTGTGTTTTCATGATGCAGTTTGTTCACTAATGTTCTCTAACAAACCTTTACTCTTCACACAACACCTGGACTTATACTGAGATTAAAAAAAAAAACACAGATGAACTCAGTTTATTATTTGTTTAACTTTTGAAGTCATTAAGCATTCCTAGATTTTCTTAAGTATTTTGGAGAAAAAGGAGTTACAAATTCAAATATCCAGCACACTTTCCACTTGTCATTCATGTGCCTTTCTTATAAAGTCCCAGTAAAATACATTAAGTTTTGGACCAGCATGTCACAAAATGTGCAAAGCTAAAGGAGTATCCCTACTTTTGCAAGACAGGAGCTAGAGATGTTTAAAACTAAAAAGCTGTCACTGTTAAAGTAGATTATGCTCCTAGTTTTTCTGCTGTACTCATTGCATTGCAAATGATGTCAGATGCTGCGTGTCCTCAGCCTGCTGCTACGTCCCAAGGTCGTTTACGCTATTAGCAATTTTTATCAGCGGAGATGAAAAGAGTCTCAGCGAGCGGCATCCGCGGTGCTTGCTTCCGTCCATTAAAGCAGCTGTTTTTGATATAATATCAGGTGCGCTTGAGATTGTGCCATGTGTGCTCAAGGAGTGTCCCCACTCCAGCCATAGAAACCATTAAACACGAGCCTGTCCGGCTCTCAGAAAAAATGCTTCATATTTCACTGTCGCCCATTTCCCACTCTTGGCAATGCCCTGCGGGGCCAACATTAGTCAGCTCACAGCTAAGAGGAAACAGCCAGACCAAACTGTGACTGACACTCTTGGAATAGCAGGCTTTAGTTGAATCTGTCCAGACAATGTGTTTGAGTCTGGCAGTGTCAGGATGGTTTACTGTCGCGGGGCTAGATCAGATGTCTCCTGTGTTGTGAAGAAAATCAGCAGAGACTGTGAGCGGGGGGCTCTGACCTGAGGTTAGGACGACAATGGGCAAACCCCCAGATCTCAGCGGGCCGCCCTCACACTCGCAGTGTGACTTGTGAACGCCCGGGAGAGTCAGAGCCTGTGTTTCTCACACACGTGCAGGAGTCAGTAAAACATTTACAGTCTTTAATGTTGACAACTGGTTCAAAATTTTTACCACCCGCCTTCTAGCAAAGTTTTGTGGGATTTATCGTTAGACAGCCAGGCTTATGTAAATGTGGGCGTGTTTTGAAACATAAGCCTGAATATCAGTTTTTTCTGCACCAGATGATTGTGCAGCTAACAATAACACATAAAAAGCATAAGAGGCTGAAATTGAAGTTCTTCATTTTTGTAACCTTGGAGCATCAGGCAGACGCAGGGACCCGAGTGCTTCAGGCTTCACGTCCTGCAGGGTTCCTGCAGAGTCTCGAAAAGTGTGCAAGAGATTTGATTGAAGTATTTCATTGGTCTGGTCAAGCAAGCAAGAAAAAAAAAACATTTGTAGTCTCAAATCCTTTTGCCTATCCTGTTCAGAACATTTATAACAACCTGTCCATCCTTTCACCCGATTGGGGTGGGCATTTATCATATTTATCATTTATCACAATAAGATATTTGATTTGTCATTGTCGATAAACTGCAAATAATGACATTTGACAAAACAAAACCATTTGTATCGTCAGTTTTACTATTTTCTCCACTGTTCAAATACCCCAAAATTTGAAAATATGATAAAATTACTATGTACCATTTAGTGACACAAATCACACCTCCTTATGTGAATAGAGTCTAAAAAAAACTGTATTATATATCATATTAAAAGTTAACAACTGTAGAAATATTTATAAAATAAGCCTGACAACACCTCAAAATCTGGGAAATTATGACATTTTACTAGAAGAACTTATTCTAACATTTAAAATTAAAATAAGAATAAGCCTTTATCTAAAGCCTGTCCAACTGAACTACGGAAACAATGACCAGACACATGGAAATAATTAACACAAGGTTATCTCTCCCTGATTCGCAAACAGACTCCATGTTTTGCTCTGGGAAGAAGTTGAAATACCTCTTCAAGTGTACTGAGCTCTGAAGTTCCTTTGTGAAGATTTGAACATTAAATCAAACGCTTTGTGGCAGTGCCTAAACAGGTTATGCCTGCATTAAGTTGAGTTGCTGTAGTAAATGTGGGCACATGAGCTTTGTGAAGCTGCGTCCAGCACACCAACTGGACGCAGCGAGAGGCGCAGAGTTAACTGTAATCTATCCCACGACAAAGAGCTATTCATAAGAGGGTTAAACTGATTAGTGGGACAGGAGGATTGAAGAGAGAAATTTGGGGGGAGCAGGAGGGGGGGGCGAGCTGTCCGAGGCAGCGGCCGGTCCCAGACTTATGATTGTATTCAAATCAAAACACATCCCACAATGCACCACTGCCCCTTACTCACATGTGGATGAACAAAGAAAAGCAAAGCTGATGCTTCTCCAAACAAAACAGATAAAAAAAACGAACTGCCTTCCTCCAAAGGTTTCCCTGTCAGCATATTGTATGAAATCTGCAGCGCTACGCCTGTTTTATTTATGAATATGAAACAAGGAAACATTTGTACTGAAGCTGCAGTTTCCATTAAGATGATGAAATACAGTTTTCCTGCTTAGACGCTGAAAGAACAAGAGCTGTGTAATCACAAAGCATCCAGACTTATAGGGGTTTCACCTTTGGGTGCTTTGAAGAAAATAAAAAAAAACCCAAGGAGGAGATAACATCATGGAGACTATGGCCAGCCGGCAGCGGCTCGGCTCTGAAAGCCGAGCCGCTGCCGGCCCACCACCCACCGGGTGAGAACCTAACTCTAATATGAAGAGGCTGCGTCTTAGAGTTCAAACAGCGCTGGTGGGATTAGCGTTTCCATTTTATACCCTTGGCTGCACCGCAGCTCAACCTGTTGGAAACAAGGATTCGTTTTTAACGTAGAGCGGATCTGTCATGTGATTGCGACTGGAAGAAGAAGGGGGGAAAAAAAAGGAATATCCAGAAGGAGGTGGAGATGGAGCAGCGGCTATTGTTTCAACCAATCGCTCTGCTTAATGGCGTTTGTCTCTTGAAGGTGGTCCCTGTGTTAGTGTAGGACCGGGCGGTTGGGGGTGATGAATGCGTCTGCTGGAGCTCGGGGGTCAAGAAGGTCAACCTCTCATTGGTTTCAGTGGATTATCGATGCACATAATTTGAGTAACCTCTCCATAACCTCTCCCTCAGTTCTTCTCCGATTCAAACACGTGAAGGGTTGTTTGTATGCCATCGGTTTCCCATTTTTCCACACTTGCGTCCAGTCGCATCGCCGAAGAGACGGGCAGCCTTGTTTTTAGTGTCTGACGGGGCAGAACGCCTGCCAAGTGCCATCTTAGGTTTTAATTCCAACACGCAACATTCAAATTTGGATAAAGCGCCATTTGTCACACGGCCTGGTTGTTTTCCCTTTCACCCCGCGGGGTGAAAGGGAAAGTCTCCTTTCTCTGTTGTTCATTATTTCTTTCATTCTCCCCTCTCCGTCTCTTGGGGTCTGGATTTTCATCCAATGCGATGTTTTTTCACCGCTTGTAATTTTTCAAATCTTTGACAGTAGAATCCCCCCTGCTCTCCCTCAGCCGTGCACGATCGACCCGCCCCCTGCCCATGTTTGGCCGTGTCGGGTTTCTACAGCAACTGAATTTAAATCTAAACTTACAGCCCGGGCTTTCCTCGGTCTCATCGCTATGGTAACCCGAGAGCACGAGGAATGACGGGGTGGAGCTGGGGAGGGAGGTTGTCGTCTCTTTGTAGTGACGGACAGGGGGGAGGATGCGGGAGAGGGTTAAGACGGGGTTGGACAGTGAAACCAGGCTTTCAGGGGGCAGGGCACTCTCCGGTTTTTGAAAATCAACATGTACTCATGCTCACGTGCTCCAGGGCCCCGTGGCATCGTAGGGATTTCCACCGGCTGCATTTCAGCGATCCCCACGATGAGCAGCTCCGCTCTTGCACACAGGAGTGGGCGATAAATTCCACATCTGATGAGAAAAGGTCGCAGAGGAAATGTGCAGCTGTGGGAGGATCCCCTCATGGCACGATTAGAGGAAACCATCTAAAGTTATCCCGATACCTGTTATCATCTCCCCGCACATTTCCCCCCCCCCCGTCTCCGCTCTCCCAACCCTGCCCAGCTGTTTGAAAGATGCTGACCTGAAACCAAAGGCATTCGTTTTATGGATCCTCTAAAGCGAGCGCCGCTCCCATCAAGTGCTTGTCCGTCTTTCAGGAGGTCAGTCAATCATTAAACCGAACTATTAAGCACAGCAACTACCCCGACAGGAATGCAGGGTTAATTGTTACCTATTGTTGTCTGTCTTCACTCTCTGTGTGTGTTTCAACCCGTCTTAAGGCCGTACACATAGGCAGATAAAATGCAAAGCTTTCAGGCATTAATCAAAGGGTCTTGTTGTCTGGATGGAAAAAATGTGTTGAATAGTGAGACTAAATGACGCTAATGCTGCTTGAGGTTGCAGGATATAGAAGATTTAAGGTTAAGTGAAGGAAACCTTTTTATCATTTTGCATTCAGCCCCCCTTTAGTCTGATATCCCTAAATAAAAATTAATGCAACCAGTTTCTTTCAGAAGTCTACCAAGGCCTCAGAGGTTTGTTCGGGAACATTAGTGAACAAACAGCATCATGAAGAAACACAGCAGCTCTGAAGCAGACCTGCATAAATCCACAAAAATCTTCCAGCAGGACAGCTAATGATCATGAAATGCACACATCTATGTGGTTGTGGAAGTTTGTCAGCAAGAAAACCACCAATGAAAGAAAGCGTAAACAGGTAATGTTTGCAGTTTTCCACAAGCCACAGCGCTTCAGATTTGATTCAAAGTTAGGTGGAGCAAAAAAAAAAAAAATGGAGTCTTGGAAGAAAAGTTGTTGCTGGGGTTAGAAGTTTGCTTTTCAGTCTTACTGAGCCTGAGGTACTTTGTAAAAAAAGGAATTTGCAAAAATGTCTAGATATTCAAAAATAGTTAGTTGAGACATAAACCAACAAACCTGAATCTGTAATGGCAGTGGTTCTACAAAGCATTGACCCTGAAGAGAAATTCACATCACTCTTTTTTTCAGTTTTATTTGTAAATAAGACAATAAAAGCCACAAATCGTTCTCCTTCCTCTTCTCAATTATAAGCAAATATGTGTCAGTTTTGCAAATTACATTAAAGTTTGTGATTTATATAAAAAAACAAAAGTGAAAAAGTTTAAGTGTAATGAGTGTCTTAGCAATGCATTTATTTGATTTTGCTCGGATGTGATTTTGCAAAACACTTTGCATAGTTTGTCGACGCACAGTCGGCCTAACCTGCAAACTGCAGGAAGGAGAACGGGTCGCTGGGAACTCCTTCACGTTTCCGTGTTTACTTTCAAACTGCTCTGGCAGCGTCTGGTATGAGCATCGTGTGTGTTTTCCCCCCTGCCCGCATCCTCCAGTCATTTAAAGCCCTCAGATTGAAGGGCAAAAAAAAAAAAAAAGAGTTCATTGAGAGACAGAATAAAAGGAGGGGGTGTACCCTGAAAGCCAGGCTGCAGTCACCAGGCAACTAGCATATCAAGTTTCAAAGCTTGACAAGGAGTTGTAAGAAGTACAGAGGGGAGCGGAGGAAGCGGATGCATTGGGTGTGTGTGGTAGAAACGCTCGTGCACGGTCCATCTGTGTCTGCGCTTTGGCTCACGCAAGTGCAGTTGTGCATCTGCCATGCTTCTTGTTCGTTTCTATCCTTTGCCCCACCAATGAACAAAACAAGTGACTCATTTCTCCCATGCATTGTCTTAGATTTACATTTTTAGCCCAGCACTCCTGAATCCAAAATAAAAATGAGTCATATACATATATATATATATATTTTTTTTCATGGAAGTTCTGTAATAAAACACATTCAAGAATTTCTGGCTTGCTAACTGTAGCTCTCTGCTAAGCCGCCCAAACCCTAAATGACAGGACACCGTCTTCATCTGTCATATTGCATATCATTTTAACCATCGCTGCAGTGATTCATGTGTTTGCACTCCACCTCAGGGCCACTGACTTCTCATCATCTGAGCTGGAGTCGGGAGACTTAGCCAACAATGTTAAAGCTCAATCACTTTCACTGCGGTGCACGACGGCCACATAAATTCATTATGCATGAACGTTACTGGAAAGCGCTCGGATTTATTTTAAACCAACTGGAGTCGGTGTTGTAAGAGATATTACAAAATACTTGAACTTAATTATTATTAGTGTCGTTTGCTTAATGAAGAGGTCAGTGTATAACGCTGCAGGAAATTAATAATGTTCCCTCTCGAGATGGGTCGCTTGCATCCTCCCGAAGCCAGCCTACCTTGACTTTCGGGATGAAGCCAGGGAATGAGGGAGTGAAGGGTTGTTCATTGTTACATGAGGAGCTTTGGTTTCTTGTAAAACTTTTAGTCGAGACAGCCCTCTTGGAAATGACTCACACTTCTGAGCGCATTTCTGGGTCAAAGAAGACATAAGAAAACCAATCCCCAGTACTGTGCAATCTTATCTCTTCTTTTGTCATTGTGCAAATGCAGACTTCCTAGGATTTTCATTGGGATTCTGTTAAAACCCAGATTTGTAATTGAAATGAATGTAAAAAGTGTGGCATGCTTTGCGGATGGGAAGATGGATCATCTAAATAAAGTCACAGTCCTGGAAGGAAACCTGTTAGAGACGAATAAAGACGGGGGAAGAGGGTTCAATCAGCCGGAGCTGCAGTAGATCAGAGCTTAATGAATGTATTACAGTGGTTCCACTCACTGAGTCTCATTGAGGAAGATTTCAGTGTTTAGGTGGGTTTTTTTGTTTTGTTTTGTTTTTACAAAAATTAACTCGGATGCCATTCTTTAAAGATTGATATTTGTAAAAAGCCTTTTTTTAAAAATCATTTCCTTCCACTTCATAGTTAATCATTACTTTGTGTTGATCTGTCACATAAAACTCCAATGAAATGCTGGTTTCATTGCGGTTCTAACTTGACTAAATGAGTTACTTCTGCAAGGTGCCTGTGTATGTTTTTTTATTTTTTTTTCCCCTGGTCAAAACTTTGACTGCTTTTCATCAACAGCAAAATATTTCCATGCCTCTCCCTGGAAAATACTGCATCCGACACCCAACCGTGCGCTTGTAGGTTCCTGGGGCCTGAATGACATCGAGGAAAGATTGATCTTGGTTTTGAGCATTTTGGGGACTAAAAATGTTAATGATTTAATTTGCTCATCTGTTCTTCAAGGTGTCTGCTGCTTTCATAAATCTTAACTATGTCATTTGTCATTTTCTATGAACTTGGAAAATTCATCAGAGTCCCTCTCTGCATGTGGATCCGCCTGCTTGCAGAAGGTCTATGACTTTGACACTGGCCTTTGTGACAATGGGTGGCTGTGTCCTCTGCATGAAAAGCCCTCTTCCTGCATATGCTGACGTTGCCTGTCTGCCTTTGTGCGTCTGTTAATCTTTTTTTTTTTCCCTCTTTGCCTCTCGACCCTCACCCTTCCCCCCACAGGGCGTGTGTCTCTGACCCGCGGCGCCTCTCTGCTGGTAGAACGGCTGACCCTGGAGGACGAGGGCTGGTTCGAGTGTCGCATCCTTCTCCTGGACAGCAAAACCGACAACTTTCAAAATGGCACATGGACCTTCCTCTCCATCACAGGTGCAGCACTGCAGGGTGTTGGGAACGCGTGAGCTGCTTCCCTCGTCGCTCGTCACTGGTTTAGACTTTATTTAGAACGTCTGCAGCATGGGGTCTGGCTATATTCTGACGGCCCTGGCAGAAGGGGAATTGCTGAACATTAATTGCAGTGCGTCAAAAGCATGCACACTGGGGATCGCACCTTGTGTTTATTTGCCGTGAAGAACTGACCAGCGCTTGTGAGGTTTGTCGCTGAAGATTAAGGTTAAATGCTCAAAGCCTTTGACTCACATGCTTCTTAACTCTAAGTCTCACTCACACACACGCGCGCGCTGGTTAAGCTGAAGCGGAGTTATGTCACTCAGAGCGTGAGGTAGAGGTTTGATATGATGATGCTGCAGTTGATGAAAGCCATCTGTTCGCTGCACGACACATTTTTGGGTTCACAGCAGCAGTTCTTAGATACTGCATATGATATTGAATATCGTATTATGTCCATATCTGAGAGTTAATTGAATAATATTGGAGTTTAATATGATGGCGCGTAGTCTTAATGGGAGGAAAATGAATGTGTGGTTTTCAAGATATTTACAAAAACAATAGAAGTGCGACGTACGTTTGTGTTTACATGTAGATTTCCCCTGTTAGTGTATTGAATCCACGATGTGGTCTATCCAACATGGATCGACTGAAATACAGAGAAATCCTGGAAGAAAATGTGTTGGAATGTGCAAAAGACTTGAGGCAGGGTTAGAGGATCATTTTCAGCAGGAAGACGACCCTAAGAGATCTAGATCCAAGCATGTTAATGTGTTAGAATGGCCTAGTCAAAGTGAAGACCAAAGTCTTTAGGGAAACTAAAGACTGTCATGAAACTATCATGTGAATCCCTTTAGGGACACACACACCCCAAAAATACAAGCATAACATTTTGAAAACCATGTGTCGTTTTCTTCCAATTCACTTTCAGACTTACCTTATGTTGGATTATAACACAAAATTCCTATTGAGTCGTGGTGGTAACATGAAAAATGTGAAATGATCCTTTAGCAAGGCGTATATGTATTGATACCTAATTTGATCATGTGAGTGAAAATCGCCCCCTCTGTGTTTGTGTCTTTGCTCTAGCTCCTCCTGTGTTCATCAAGACACCGCCGACTTTTGTGGAGGTTCTGCTCGGAGACTCGTTGACCCTTAGCTGCGGAGCCCACGGCAACCCTCGGCCGACGGTCGTCTGGCACAAAGACGAGAGCCCGATTGAGAAACATGAAAAAATAAAAGTGAGTCGTGTCAACAGACCACCCTGCAGGGTTTTAAATAAACACTCACGCAGTTTGTGTTTCATTATCGCTCACTTCTTAGGTGCTCAACGGCACTCTGTCTCTTGCCACTGTCACAAGAAATGTTTCCGGAGTGTACAAGTGCCACGTGTCCAACACAGAGGGGAATCTGACCCATTACACGGAGCTGCAGGTTCAAGGTGACTGTTGAACGATCCGTCATCAAACACAGAGTCGCTGCATATCTAATATCAAGGAACTGCTGTCGCATTTGCGTGAGAACATTCAGCTTTTTGTTTCTTATCAGTTCATCTCCTGGAGAGAAACCATTTGGTTGCTATATGTTTGTGTATACCGCCACCTACAGGTCATTCCGTGAACTGTAGGTGGCTTAAAACTGACCAGCAGTAATTACTGATCTGTTCATTTCGTTTTTTTGTTTTTTTTTGTTTTTTTTTAAGGTCCACCGATCATCATCATCTCCCCTGAGGACACGACTCTCAATATGTCCCAGGATGCTGTTCTGCAGTGCCAGGCAGACGCTTACCCTTCAAACCTGACCTACGAGTGGCTGAAGCAAGGACAGAACGTTTATCACATCGAGTGAGTCCATAGCTGTAAAAAAAAAAAAAAAAAAAGTCGATCAAGACGCTCGGCACGGTGGGAAATATCGCACGTGGTGTTCTTATCTACTTGGAAAGTTGTAGGTGTAAATATTTCCAAAGCACACTGGTAATGCGATAAGTTTTAATTGGATTGTTTGTGAGATAATTATATCATGTGCTCATGAACAAGCTGAGGCAAAGAAGATTGCCGTTTAGATTAACGTACCATCTTCTAAATCTTTCTTGCACATCCGTTTAGTAGAAGTCGTTGTTTTCCGTTTGTGTTTCTTTCATTTCTGTTTCTTTAATACACCGCTTTATCATAAATTGCACCACGTTTCGTGTCTTTAGGTCCCTCAGGTCCAGAGTGAAGATTCTGGTGGATGGAACTCTTCTGATTCCTAATCTCATCCCAGAAGATGCTGGAAACTACACTTGCATCCCTACTAATGGAATACTGACTCCACCCTCGGCTTCTGCCCATCTGAAAGTGAAACGTTAGTGTCTTACCCTCTCATTCTTTGTGGCTTTGCTGTTTTACTGCAATTTCTAATCAGAAAGGCCTTTTTTTTTAGATCCGGCACGTGTTGGAAGAATGCTGCGTGAAACTTATTTGCCAGCAGGAATGGAGGGGGTGATCTTCTGCCCTGTGCAGGCTGACCCGCCTGTGCTGTATGTCAACTGGACCAAAGACGGGAATGAGCTGAATCTTGACAATGTAAATGTTAGCGCTTGTTTTACAATCTGTGCCAATTGGACTCTCAAAGTCGCTTTAGAGTTAATATTTTTTTTGTCTTTTACTTGTTTAGTTCCCGGGTTGGATGGTGAACTCAGAGGGCTCGGTGTTTATAGCGACAGCCAATGACAACGCTGTAGGCATGTACACCTGCACGCCTTACAACAGCTACGGCACGATGGGCCAGTCTGAGCCCACCAAAGTCATTTTGCAGGTAAAGTTCCCATTTTCAGACTCGCAGTACCTTTAAAAAGTACCAAAACCCCTTGAGCTTCTCCTCATTTTGTGACTTTGCAACTACATGTTTACTTGTGTTTTATTGGGATTTTATTTGAGAACGACACAAAGCTGTGCAGAATTGTAAAGTGAAAAGAAAGTATTCACACTGAATATTTTACAATTTAAACTCAGACCCCGAAGCAATGCTTTGTGTGACCAACTTTCCATTCAGTTACGGCTTTCAGTCGTTTGGGTTGTATGTGTATCTGAGAGTAGACATTTTCAAGTCTTGCCAAGCCACAGATTCTATATTAGGGTTTAGATTTGGCCTTTTCTTGGGCCAAAACTATCACTAACATTGTGATTCTTAAACGTCTTACAACAAGTACCTCTCTGGGTCTTAAATCTAAAAATATTAAAATGTATTTAGATGTGCAGAAGTCAAAAGAGTGTCGCTTTTCCAGGACCCGCCATCATTTCGAGTTCCCCCTCTGCCAGAGTATCTCCAGGAAGTCGGCCGAGAGTTGATCATCCCCTGTGAAGCCAGTGGCGATCCTGCTCCAAATGTAACCTGGAGCAAGGTACGGAAACAAATTCTGCTTTTTCTGGAACCTCGGCCATGTATGACGAATCCCTTATGCGAACTTCCCGACGCTCTTTCCGACAGATTGGCCCTAGTCCTCGCTCACCGTACGCGGTGCTTTCTAACGGATCCCTCTTGCTGCAGCCACTGAGCAAAGATCACCATGGCGGCTGGGAGTGTTTGGCCACCAATCGTGTGGCGACTGTCAGTGCAGGCACTGTAGTCTTTGCACTTGGTGAGCGCATCAGCATTATCTGTAACGGACACGTAGTCTGCAAATAGATGTAATGATATATGACGTGTGCATCGTTAGCGGTGTAGATTTAAAACTGTCTGTCTGTTGCTCAGGCACCAGTCCTCATGCTGTGTCCTCGGTGACCGTTACCACGGAGATGAACCAGGCCAATGTGTCCTGGGTCCCAGGTTTTGACGGTGGATTTACCCAGAAATTTACTGTGTGGTCAGTATTGTAAAACACACCCAGGATAAAACATTTTCTGCTATCAACAACTGAAGCTATTTACATACTTTGATTTTACCCTTTAAAGGGTCAAGCAAACATCCAGGGGGAAGCATGAATGGGCGTCTTTGCCTGTGCCGACATCCAAAAACTACCTGCTTGTGACTGGGTTACTCGCAGGCACTGGCTATCAGTTCAGCGTCCTACCTCAGAATAAACTCGGCTCAGGACCTTTTAGTGAAATTGTATCAATACGGACAAAAGGTTTGTTCCTTTGGTTTGCCTTCCTTTCAGTCTTCTAGTGCCATTTTGCTTTTAGAAAGAGATCACCTATGAACACTTATTGTCCTTTTAGCCGTGCCAACAGAGCTACCTAAAACCGCCACGGGTCTCCCAGCCCTTGAACCTCCCACGCTGCTGTCAGCTAACCGGACCGGGCGAGGCGTTCTCCTGCAGTGGCAGCCTCCCGAGGCTCCTCTCTCCCCATTGACTGGTTTTGTCCTCCAGGCCCGCAGAGATCAGGGCCAGTGGGTCATCATTGGCAGCAACATCCATGCCAATCAGAGCGAAGTACTTGTGCAAGGACTGCTAAGGGTAATAGTTGTTTTTTTTTAATAGTAATAAAACAAACTGTTTGGGAGAATATTTGTTAAATAGTCCAATACACAATCTGTCTCTCACTCAGGACTCCATGTATGATCTGAGGCTGATGTCACGCAGCGACAAAGTCCTGAGTGAACCAAGCGAGTCTGTGAGTGTTTCCACAACTGGTACGTTTTTGTTCTTAATTATGATTGAAAGTGACATAAATATTACTGGATACTTACTACATTTGTTTATTAAACACAGCAGTTAAATTATCGACTTTGGTTTGATTGCAGGAATGGAAATTTACCCACTTCGTCCGAGTTTCTTAGAAGTCATCCCTGAACCGCTGATGGCTGGTCTGATAGGAGGAGCGTGCTTTCTGCTTCTTGCAATCGTCCTCTCGTTGGTGACGGCGTGCTACATGAGCAACAGAAGACGGCAGAGACGCAGAAAGAGGAGACAAGGTAAAACATACACGTGAAAATGTGTTAAGGAGAAAGATCTTTCACAACACAGCTAAGATGCAGCCAAAAGTTGCTGAAGAGTGATGACTGACTGGCTTTGAGCAACAAACTGAGGCGTCATTGCATCGCACAATGTCTACTACAAGGCAGACATAAAGGTAGCAAAATCTGGTGCTCAGATGTGAGTTAACAAAGTGAAGATTAGATTTATTTGGTAATTTATCAAATCGGCTGATAAGTAGGATAAGCTGATCTTCCAGTTGTTTTCATAAACAGCTGTTTATACTGGCTTTTTGATGTGTTTATTTGTGTTGAGGTTGTGACTCAGGACACTATTTCGTCTGAAAATTGTGCTCTATTTGCTCAAAAGGCCCTAAAGTGTTCATTTTATGCTCTTTTTAGGTTTCATGGCTCTAAAATTCTGTCCCTAAAGTTTTGTTCTGTGCTCAATGAAATACGTAACTAAAATATTTTTCTCCTGCTTTTTTTCATTTAGATCTGCCAGCTGCCTTTCAGAAGAGCACTTCTCAAGAGTAAGTGTCTGGATAAGGTTGATGCACAAATTTTCTCTTTCTGACATGTTATAGTCTCCATCCCTAATGTTTGAAGCTGTTCTTCTCTGTTTTCTTCAGCACGCGATCACCTTCACGCAGCCCGGACAGTGTCCTCAAGTTTAAACTATGTCCGCCTCTTCCCTTCTTTCCCAACTCCTCATCATCACAATCTGATCGCTCCTCGTTTGACAAAGGCAGCCGCGGGGAATACCACGATCAGCGGAAACAGCTTTTGTCCAACTCATCTCCTCCGCCTCACTACACCCTCTTCGAGAGTCATCTAGGTTCGCAGGCGCCTTCGCCGACTGCTCTGGAGTCCATTTCCCGAGGTCCAGACGGACGCTTCATTGTTCAGCCGCTGCCGGAAGGTTCAAGTCCTTCCAATAAAAATATAAAGACGGATGTCCTGCAAGTTAATGGAAGCGTTCATGGGTCAGGGAGCAACAGGACGTCAATCAGGGACTCTCCAAAATCAAGCATTTTGAGCTCAGAGAAGGACGAGAGGAAGGACTCTCCGCTTACGGTGGATGTGCCAGAGTTAAGCAGACCTCCTGCATCCCCTGGCAGGGTACGAGCCATGGCAAGAAACTTCTCCCGACATGGCTGCTTTTACTCTGATGACGAACAAGGCTCAGAGACTCTTTTGGAAAGAGCCAGTTTTTACTCTGATAGCAGTGAAAGAAAGCCCAGCGATTCCCTGCGTAGGTATCGGATGCGAGGCAACTCTGAAGACCTGTTCTCCAGTTTGGGAAGGAGAACGAGGCTGCTGGACAGAGACAGACTCCATCATGGAGGCTACCGACCAATGGAAAGCCACCTGACCGACAACAGCACCCTGGTCTCCCAGCTAGAGAGTGAGCTGGAGAGGGACAGCGTTAACAAGTGTGTCCAATTGGCAAAGGAGAGGGAAGAAATCGAGAGGGAGCTGAAGAATTTTGCAACGGATCAAAGACATCACAGTCGAGTGAGGGACGCACCCTCTCCGTGTAGTACAACAGAACACCCTCAAGGGCATGAGACCGAGTCAGTGGAAGAACCTGTCTGGAAACCTCAAGAAGTTACAATCAGACAGAAGTACACTGGTGTGACAAGTCGGGTTTCTGACTATAGGAGAGCGTGCTACTTTGGCAACACTAGCAGTCCGTTGGACAGGCTCCCCACGTCTCGCATGCAGTGGGACATTAGCCCCGTCACATCTGTCACTAGCCTCATCCCTGTTCAGACTCCTCGTGAGACTACGTCGCTTATCTCATCTAGAGAAGCCACAGAAGAATCTCTTGCTTTAGATTCATCAAGCTTGCCGGTCACCCAGAATACGTCACTACCCATGCTCTCCCGTGATGTCACGCTAGATAAAGCTAAGTCATCAAATCTTCAGAAAAACAAAGAGGCTTGTACCAAGTCGGGCACCGAGCAGAACATAGTGGAGGAGACACAGGAGTTAGGTGTTGTTTCTAAATCAAGGAGTCCATTAGCTTCTCAGCTACGGGATTTGGCCAACACAGTGAGAGCTGAAAGTTCAGATTCCCTACAGCATAACCAGACTGAGAGAACTCCAGATATAGGTCACAAAACTACGAGGGACCCCAGTCCTTGTAGTTCTTCAACCTTGCTGTACGATCATCATAAAGTAGGAGCTAAGTCCAAAGACAGAGAGACTCAGGACCACGACGACCAGCACGTTTCAGGGTTCTACTCCGACTTAGAGAAGGAAAGTGTCCGAACAAGGTCCAGGAGAAGCGACAAGTGTCTCTTCCCTGACAGTCCTAGTCCCATATCAACCTTAACTCTTGTTGAAGAGGTCGTGAGTGACCGGTCTCAGTTTTTAGTCCCCAGAATGTCCGACTCCTTCAAGGCCAAACCGGCAGCACCGTCCCCTAAAATGTCCCCACACCAGACAAGTGCAATCCTTGAATACCTGAGTCTTCCAGGTTTCATTGAAATGAGCGTGGATGAGCCTGTGGAAGAGGGTCAGGTGACCAATGCCACTGCAAAACCAACACCCAAGGAAGAATTGGTTGTGGCGAAACCTGATGTAGTTCCTAGAAACTGGGAGGTTCATGTTCAGGAAAACCCACAAACTCCATCAAGTCAGAAACAAGGCGATCCCCTGGGTTCTGCAGACTCTAGCTTCGATGCTTATAAAACACAAGGAAATAGGCGTTCTCCTCAAGTGACAGCCAGAGTGAGATTTCCTGATGACCCAAGGCCGTCCTCATCGGGCCCAGAAAAAACAAGCAAGGAGCTCTATGACGAGAAAACAAGAATTCGAGCAGGAAATACTTGCACCGGCAGACCTGAATCCAGACTTGGGACCAGGTCGGCTCATACGTTGTTCAGTGCAGCTAAGGGCATGGCAGACATTGTGTCAAAGCATTCTCAGAGTTGTGCAGACAGTGATGAGTTTTTGTCAGAGCAGCCCCAAAGACAAGCTTCTCAGGGAAGCAGGACTAATAAAATAGTGTCTCGCATAACTCAAGCCCCTGTGCCATTTCTGAGGAAAT
This sequence comes from Poecilia latipinna, assembly GCF_001443285.1. NCBI lineage: Eukaryota > Metazoa > Chordata > Actinopteri > Cyprinodontiformes > Poeciliidae > Poecilia > Poecilia latipinna. The sequence continues at coordinate 275,483 of NW_015113016.1, forward strand.
CCTTAAGCCTTGGTCCCTGTAGGACTCTCTCTGGTATGGCTCAGCCGCGCCCTTACCTTAAGAAATCCATTAGCTTAGGCTCACAGAGGTGGGAGCACTTTGAAAGCCCAAGACCGTACGTTTCTGAGAAATGTTACTGGGACGAGTTCCCAAACCCGGAGGTGAGGGTGAAGTCCTACAGTCTGGGCCGCACGCCGCCTTCCTTCCCCAGACCAGGACCCTGCTGGAGAGAATACATCCCACTCCGGCGTCCCAGCATGGGGAGCTTGGAGAGGCCCCACCACACACAGAGGTCTTTAGCTAGTCCTTCCTACCTCACTCCTTTGTACCCACCCAGACAAACCTCAATGTCCCCAATGCTTGAGCCCGCAGATCCACGACGCCAAGCTGCCATTTTCCCTGAGTCCTCCAGATGGTCCCCCTCTTTTCAAGACACGCTGAGGTCTGTCCAGCATCAGTTTATACCTATGCCGACCTCTAGCCCTCTACCATACTACCAGCACTGGCCGGATCCCAGAGGGGAAGGCTTGAGACACTCGGACTCCAGAAGGGGCCCTCCAAGGTCCTACTTGCCCCGGGGCATCAGCTGGCCTTCGCCTTATTACTCCGCCTTCCCACCCAGGGAAGGAGATGGCTACAGACATCCAGAAAGGATGATGGGGAGGAGTGGAGATGCCGAGTTCAGGGACGGTGGCAGGGCCAGTTATGCCAGTCAGAGCAGCGGTAGAGGCAGCGCCGGTCTCTTTAGGCAGTCCCTGTCCGTTACTCCCACCCTGCTCAGCTCCCCAGAAACCACAGAGGAGCAAGAACGCCACAGAGCTGAGATGGAGCTGGCCGAGAGGAGAGTGAAAAGGTGAAAGGACCGCCACCATCTGGAATGACTGACGATGTGGAGCATCCTCTCCTCAGACGGATTCATTTACTGTTGCCAAAATGACACTTAACGTGAGACCTCTGTGTTTTTCTGTGTGTTTTTCTGACCACTTTTTGTGCATCTCATTAGAAGGAACACGTCAGTAGATGAAAGTTACGAGTGGGACTCCGCTGATGCCTGTTTGGACTCCGAGGTCCTGGAGGCCACCAGGTCTGGCCAGTGTCGAGCTGGTTTTCAGAGAGGCAGGAGGGAGACGGGATCTGACCAGACTGGTGGCCTCCAGGATCAGCGACAGACAGGTGATCATTTCATTTACGTTTGAATTTGGTTTATTGTTGCATGTGTGACTATTATTAGTGAGCTTAATGTGACAGTGTTGCATGTGTTCACCTGGTCGTCCCAGTGCTATGATTTTTTTGTTAGTTCATCCCATGACATTTCCATCCATGCCTCTCCTGTCCCTGATGACCCCCACCAGGCCCACCTCCCCCTGTCATCCCTCCTCGCTCGCTCAGTGAGGCTCGCTTCAACGCCCTCCGCCTGGAGTACCAAGAGTACAGGCGGGCTCAGGGATCCGCCTGTACCCGCGAACCCTGCTTCCACCCCAGCCATGATTCGGACTCTGACTCCAGCTCAGCGCTGCTCTAGCAGCTGAACTCGGTCCGTTACTCTGCCTGATCCTCAAACCTTTTTTTTTCCCCCCCTGCCTGATTTTTCCTCCTGTCACTGCTCACCTGCTTAATTCCTTTTGCTGCCTGCATGTGGTAGTTATAGTGTAAAAGTATTCATACCCCATGGATATTTTCATGTTTTGTCACATTACAAAGACCTGTGGGAGTTTTAATTTTATTTGATAGAGCCACACCATGTAGATCTAGAGACCAACACTTCAACGTAGATGAAATGCTACGTTGAAGTTGTTGGTTGCAATGTGTCAAAGTAAGGAAAAAAAAAATCTAATTTTAATGTTGTTCTGCTCTCTTTTCTTTCTCTTCTTCAGACGCATCAAAGACGAAAACCAAATAGCGGTTCCACCGAAAAGACAACAGCACCATGGTCCTAAACGTCGGAAACATTTCGTTCTACTTTAACGATTTTAATCTTGCGCGGCAGCAGCTTCAAGAGACTGCACTGTTCTGTTTTGTAAGACATCCTCAGCTTTTTTTTTTTTTTCAGGCTCGTTCTTCTGTTCGATTTGGTTTCTGTGGGCTTTTTACAGTGGGAATGTGACAATCAGATAAAGCGAAGAGATGAAATGCTGTTAGACACGGTCCACGGCTCAAAGTGAGAAGGACCTGCTTTGTGAAAGCAGCAGCCGGCGACAAAGTGATAGACTCATTGAAAGTTTGTAGAATCTAAGTCTCCCTTGTAGTGACAATAAAAGATGCTTCTGACAGGTCTGAAGGTGAGTGGACAACATCTCTCTGTGAGATATCTTCATCCGTATCGGTGCCTGTGAATGAATGGTGCTAGTTGTGCTCTCTATGTCTATATTGATTAATGACGCGGTACTAACTGTTAGGTAACTAATAAATTTGACCCAAAATTCCCAACATCTATGTACTTAGAAGCTGAGTGTATGTCTGCGATTTACCCACTGATTGCCTGGAATCATCCCCGCTCAGCGCCCTGTTGACCTCACAGTATTTCCGTTTAAAGTGTATAAATGTTCATATGCATAGTTTATTGTGAATAAGTCCTGCTGTATTGTTATGCATTCATCCCCCGTCGCTCCCATCAGTTGAGAACGTCTTACTTGGCTCCGCCTTGAAAAAGTGCGACTTTGCCAGGGAAGATGATATTTGCCTTATTTTTGGTCAGTGGAAGAAGGACGGCGTCTGCTGACAGGCTGAGATACAAAAAAAAAAAGAACAATTAAAAAAAGCATCAAACACGTTTTGTTCCTCATTGTGAATATGTCCGTGTATTTATTGAGATGAGTGACGATATGCAACAATGTTTACAATTCACATCCCTGATGTGAAGGCAACACTGTGAATATTTCATTGACTTCTGATTCTGTGTCTGAATTGCAAGTCTGTTATGAATTGTGTGCCCGTTTCCCTGCTGTGTTTGTTTTGTTTTCTTTGCTAAAGAAAATCAAGCTGTTTTTTTGTACATCACCTGACAAAGCAATTTAAAAGATGTTGTTGTAGCTACACTTTGGGGAAGAGTCAGCCTTTCTGTTGTTTCTGTTGTTTTTACTTCAGTTTCCCAGATGAAAAGCCACATTTGGCGTGAGTATGCATTCCTGAGGATGGCTTCGGTCGTCTTGTACAAAGAGGAAAATTTTATATCTTGTTACTTGTTTTTGTCATTTTTTTATATGTTTGTAAATGAATAAATTGTTATATTCTGAATGTAGCAGACTTAAGGGATGTGGATGTCTTTTTTTTAAACTACTGATGTTTTTATCAGCTGCAAGCAGCCTCGAACGGCCCTCGCTCAGGCGACGCCACCCACCCAGCCATTGGAGACTGACGCAGTTTGCGCACCGATGCGTTCAGCAGCGCTATCTGACGACGCACCAAAAAATCTGGTGGAGATCGACTGATGCAGTGAGGAGATATA
>NW_015113016.1:282275-283531 GCF_001443285.1 Poecilia latipinna
TGTAAATATGAAGAAACAGGCATAAAAAGCATTACATTTGGGTTTCTAGTTTTTGCTAGTCATTTTGGTAATGGAACTGAAACGCACAGAATTGCGTAACACCTTGTTGAAACAATAATCACTGAGATTATTAATGTTTCGGGTCATTAATTTGAGCACGTTTTGTTGATTTTGTTGTTGTTGTTCTTTAATAAAGTTACGAGCGTTTTTAGCCAATCAGAGGAAGACGTGCTGGCGTCAGTTTGTCTCCTAACGCTGAGATCGACTCAAAACCTTCCGCGATCGACTGTTGCAGCACCGCTGATCTAGCAAAGCACGAACAGATCAGAAACAATATAAAATGGGAAAAAAAAGGTATTCGTTAACTGATTAAATCTTGTTTTAGATTGTTCTTGGAAAAACTAATCAGTCACGGCTGATTAGTGGGTGAACTCACGGCTGCACAGTGAACCCGTTGATTTTTTTTACAGCAGACAGCCGCTCCCCTCTCTTGCAGGTACCTCGTACCCCCGCTACATCTTTTGGGGGTACGCCGTACCCTGCCGTACCCCCTTACTTTCACCCCTGATTGTAAGTGAAAAGATCTGTCAATGGAACAAATATTTTTTCATCAGTGTTAAGGAATTATTCATCAAAAAGACCCCTCATGGGGCGAGTCGGCCCGTTGCTGCGATACGTCACAGCGTCCGCCATATTGAATGCGGAATATGTGCCAGTAAGCCAGAGGTGGAAAGTAACGAAGTACTTCGTTACTGTACTTAAGTACAGTTTTCGTTTTCGTGTATCTGTACTTTACTTAAGTAGATTTAATAATGGTTACTTTCTACATTTACTCCACTACATTTTACAGTAAGTATCTGTACTTTCTACTTCACTACATTTCTACAAAACTGTCGTGTTACTCGTTACATCCACGTCGCGTTGCTCTTTTTTTCCGTAATCGTGAGATTTTGGCCAACAACCTCCTTCCCTTAGTAAGAGCACTGAAGATGGGTCGTGGCTGGGTCTTCCAGCATGATAACGACCCAAAACACACAGCCAGGGCAACTAAAGAGTGGCTCCGTAGGAAACATCTTAAGGTCCTGGAGTGGCCTAGCCAGTCTCCAGACCTGAATCCAATAGAAAATCTTTGGAGGGAGCTTAAAGTCCGTGTGGCCCAGCGACAGCCCCGAAACCTGAAGGCTCTGGAGGAGATCAGTATGGAGGAGTGGGCCAAAATCCCTGCTGCAGTGTGCAAACCTGGTCAAGAATTACAG
>NW_015113016.1:286898-321955 GCF_001443285.1 Poecilia latipinna
GTCTTCCAGCATGATAACAACCCAAAACGCACAGCCAGGGCAACTAAAGAGTGGCTCCGTAGGAAACATCTTAAGGTCCTGGAGTGGCCTAGCCAGTCTCCAGACCTGAATCCAATAGAAAATCTTTGGAGGGAGCTTAAAGTCCGTGTGGCCCAGCGACAGCCCCGAAACCTGAAGGCTCTGGAGGAGATCTGTATGGAGGAGTGGGCCGAAATCCCTGCTGCAGTGTGTGCAAACCTGATCAAGAACTACAGGAAACGTCTGATCTCTGTAATTGCAAACAAAGGTTTCTGTATCAAATATTAAGTTTAATTTTTCTGGTGTATCAAATACTTGTTCTCCCCACTGTAGCTGATGGAAAAACCTAGGGGGCGCAGCGGAGTCAAATTACTTAATTTCTGTTAGACAAAATTAAACATTTGGGTTTATTTTGGTTCATCAGAACCAGAAGGTTATGATTGAGTGTGCCTTGCAGCTGTGGCCAACTGCAGATCAGTAGAGAGTTCTTCTAACAAGCCATCATTTGATCCAGGTGCGTTAAACCAGGGAGAGAACCAAAACACCGGCCCTCGAGGGCCAACTTTGGGCTCCACTGCTCTAGACGTTTTGAAACTGGATCAGCACAAGTAAACTGGCTGCATGTATTTCCTGATTGCAATGTGCATTGTGTGGCGATGGTGCTAGCTGGGGATTTCACCTGAAGGAAATGGAGCCAGTTGTCGTACATTGATGCTGTAAACACAAATTTGCATCAAACACAAGTGACAGAACCTCATAAAAACTATGCTTGATCCTGTTATGTTGGCCATTATTATGCCGTTGCTCTTTTTCTGTTGAGCACTGCTAAGAAACAAAAGCTAATATTCAGATTTAAAATAATGATTTCCTTAATTAAGAAAGAAAGAAATATATACACCAATCTTAAATTATGTGAGAAAGTAATTGTCCCTAAAGCTGATAACTGGTTGTTGCAGCTATTCATGAACAAGGAGCCCAGACTGGTGCACACACTGCACAGTAGTACACAAATATGTTTTTCACTTGCCCAAAACTGTTGCATCAAAGGTCCTGCTTTTTTCTGGATTGTGCGACATCCTGTTTCTTTATCAGCTAAAATTTAGGTTTACATTAGCTAAATAATAACACGAGGTTCACTTTTTGAGTGAATTTACTGAAACACGTACGTCTGCTTCACTGAGACGCACACGTTTATCACGTTTATCACATTGATCCAAAGCAGCCTTTAACCATCAATTGCACAAGATTTGCATTTCAACTAGAGCATCTTTATTATTTCAGGTAAGGTTTCCATCACAGTATAGAGGTGAATTCTGGGCATTCAGTGTTACTCTTTCTTGGAGGAGAGACGCATCACATGCTTGACCATATTTCCAACACCATCGAATATATAGTGATAGTGGTAATCCGTCTCCCACATGAAGGACGGAGTGCTGACCACTTTGTTCTTCTCGTCCACATAGGCTTCGTGAAAGAAAGGGTTAAGGTCGAAGCAGCGGGAGGAGTCGCATTAACGATGAAGACGAACAGGCTTTCGCTTGAATTTACGGCGGGCGGACAGAGCTCTGAAAGGATATGTATGGTTCACGGACGACGTGGCGAGCGCCCATGCCCTTCACGGCCTGCACCATGTTGGTTTGAGGCCAGTTCCCCCAGCGGGTGCTCTCGTCCCGCTCGTAGCCCATGGTCACCTCGATGCTGGGCAACACGCGGCAGGCCAGCACAGGAGCCATGCTGGCCAGGCTGGAACAGAGGCAGAAAGTCTTTCAAATTTCTCCAATTTTTTTTTTTAACCTTTATCGACAACCTGCTAATTCCAGAATACAATTTTAAATGATCCCTCTGACAAATAAAGTTCTTAATAATCAAGCTCCGTCTTACATCAGATGATGATGCGTTCTGTTAGGTTCACTGGTGGGAAGCAGATCCTCTAGTTTAAAGGCTCCTGTCCTGTGGAACCAGCTTCCAGTTTGAGGCAGACACTCAGTCTACATTTGAGACTAGGCTTACAACTTTCTTTTTTTTTTATACAGCCTGTAGTTGGACATCTTAGATTATCCTGAGTTAGTTCTGTAGTTATGCTGGAGGACAAACTGACCATCATGTCACTTTGCTACTTTCTCCTGCTACACTCCATTCATGCATTATCTGTAGTTATTTATGACATTAACTTTATGTTCTCTCTCTACTTGTCCCTGCATATAAATAACATTTGTTTCTGCTTATTTATTTCAGGATGCTGAAGCAAAATTTTCCTTTCCACTGTCACCACACACATGCTCAATATAAGGAATTACTACAAATTAACAATTTTATGAAATTAGCTGACCACTGTCACCACATTCTTGTTAATCTCCAGTAATTGGTTAATTTATCACCAGCTCTTTTTAGTTATTCATCACTTTATTATTTGTCTGTTTTCCTAGGTTATTTTAATGCATGAATTTCTAGTGGTTTTACGTTTGTCTGTATGTTTTTAACCTTTGTAAAGCACTCTGTTTTGAAGTGATTGTGTTTTTTGGGATGGACTGAAAATTGCAACATATAAAACCTGTACGAATTTTAAAAGTAGGAATTCACCACAGTAATATTTGGATAAAAGTCCCCAGCTGAACAACTACAAACCTCTTACAGCCATCATCAAGGTTTTGGTTAGATATTGTCCGACTCTTTTCGGCAGAACTGGATATAAACTGCCTTAATTTTTTTGCACAGATGCAGCTTTTACACATAATTGGGGCCAGTCCAGATCTTTAATGGTAGCTAAATTATTAGTGGGGTTGTATGAATATATTTGACCCACATGTCCAATTTTTAATTTTTATAAATAAGAGAAAATCAGCAGTAAATCTAAATTTGTGTGTCCATGAATTGAAAGTTGTTTTGTTATGTTATCATACCACTCTAAAACGAGACAAATTCAAACGCATCATCAAAAGTGCAAAATTAATTACATTTATGCCGATGATGAGTGTATCTGAACTTCTGACTGGCACAGCTCAACATATATTATTCAGATACATAAAAATACTCTTTTAAGCACCAACTCTCACACAACCAACCAATGGATAAAGCTGCATGTCAAATGTTTTACTTTCACTTTCTATAGCCTTTGTTTTTACGGGAAATATTGTGAACTCCATTAAATGTTGTTCATAAACTTTTTTTTTTAACTATGTAACTATTGTAGAGGTCAGGACTACATGGTCAGTCTTCAGTTGTCATGGTGACCGTTTCTTCAGCATCCATCTCCACTCTTCCCAGTAATTCCAGTAATCCCAAATCTCCTTCATCTGGGGATCTTCCCACCTTCAACTAATACCCGATGCCACCTCTCACCTGACCGTAAGAAAGGTCCACACAGCGCCTGCTGATCCCTGCGAAACCGGAATGGGTCTTGCAGTTTTGTTGCAGTAATTTATTTTATTGGCCATCTGTACTTTGTACTGCAATAGTGCAATTTAGGCTGAGAATCAACGTTAACGTGCAGAATCTCAGTCCACACCAGGGGGCCGAAGTCCAGTCCTCAAGCTCTACTACCTTACAACCTTTAGATGCATCTCTTCTTGAAAACACTTAAATCACATAAATTGCTCGTTACCGAGCCTCTGTGAAGCTGAGTGACTGCTGATTATAACATTTTGAATGCGTCTTCACATTGCAGGATAGTGGCTATTGAAGACTGGATCTGGGCATTCCTGGCCTGCCAATCAGTAGATTCTTGGTCATTAAGGACATGAGAGTCCTAAGCACTGGAAGAAGTCCAGTTGCCTTGTATTTAAGCACTTAGGATTATGCATAATGTAGCATCCTGATCTCTTCATACTCAGTACACATCAACTTGACTCATGTTAGCAGGTTGTTGCAAAAATGAATTAGCAAGTCTGTCGATTTTGACCTTACACTTCTGCATATTTGGTCACGTTAAGAGTAGATTGTAGAGGACAACACTTGTTAAGGTCTAAAAGTGATCAACAGGATGAACAAAGAACAACATGCATCTGAAAAGGATTTTGTCTTGCAAAAGGAGAAAGCAACCACCAAGGCAATGTCAAACTTCTATGAGCCACAATTGTTCTTGGTTTTAACTTTCAGACGGACTGATTTTTGCTGAAGACGGGAGCTTCATTGGCTCAAACCCGTTCTGTGCGCTAATTGTGATAGGTAGGGATTACGGCGCAGGGGTCAGCAAACTGTTTAACCTTCTGTTGTCATGGCAACTGTCTTTTTACCTGCTCCTCCTTAGCATTCTCCTTCACTCTTCCCTTTAATTCCTGTAATCCTACATCTCTCCGTACCTGGAATCCTCCCGTCTTCACCTAGCACCCAGTGCCCTTTCACCCGACCTCAACGCAGACGTCTGCCCGTCACCTCATCCCTCCGGCCAGAATCTGTTGTTTTGACCCGATCCCATTAGAGTGGAAGCATTTATGTCAGTGCCTTTGTTGTGTCCTCCCCGCTTTAAAGGATTTGCCTGCTTTCACATCTTCTTCCAGTTTGGGCTTAGGAGCAGTAAGGCTATTTTTACGGCATTTGCCCTGGCTGCTCCATCCACTGAGAGTTCAAGTGAAGACTCTCGCTAAACAGATCCCTAAAATCAGTGTGCAAGAAAAACTACCTTTAAAAACTGCTAATGAAGCACAATTTCTGTTCTTTTGGCTATTGTCTTTTGTCAAATCCTCTGAGAAGTGTGGATCAGATTCCCTTTTGTGTAAACAAAGGGCTGCTGAGAAGCTTTAGGCTTTGTTGTGCCGAAATTAGCCTTGTTAATTGGCTTAATGAACTTTACAGGAAGTTTGTGGAAAGAGTCAACATTTAAATTTTTATTTATTTATTTATTTTTACTTAAAAAGGCTTTCACAACAAAAAAAGGAGATCATACCATGCTGAATTAAATGTTCAACACAGCTTCCTCACCTAATTTAATTTGCCTGACTAAACGTCTAAGTCACCAGTTTGTGTGACTCCTTGCAGTGCCCTAATTCCATTATCAGGTTGTCTAAATCTTTTGTTTATTTAAATTGGTGTATTTTAATTAAGACAGGAGGTAGATGTCAGTGGCAGTGTGGAGCTTAGCCTCATGTTCGACATGGTTCTGTACTCCGAACTCAAAGTCAGTGAGTCTAAGCACTGAGGACGGATCACAGCATACATACCCAATAGGTTTGCGTGAACGGTGGAACTCTTTAAGCACTCTTTCCACGTCATTATGCAGCTTGCAGTCCTTGCCGTCCTTCATAAAAGTGGATCTAAAAATGCAATTAAGATTTTTTACACTTCCATTAGTATTTAAGGCTCGAGCGAAATGCATTGTATCTAATTTTACTTTTCTTTGCACAGCCCTCCCCTCCCCCCCTCACAGATTCTTGACGATCCCGTGGCCTCCGGGAAAGATGACGGCGTCGAAGCTGTTGACGTCCAGCGTGGACAGGTCCTGCATTTGCCTCTTTCCCTGGCCGTGAATGAAGCGAGCTGACTCGATCATCATGTTCCTGTTTGATGGCCAGATATAATCAAAAATACTACCTTGTGGGAAGAGTCGGGTCAAAAGGTTGCACACGCGTGCGAAAGGTCAAGTCAGTTCACGGTCTGGTGTGCGCATTTGGCTCCTACCGGTTCTCGCCTGAGGAAGGCTGCTTCTTCATGTGATCCATCACCTGCATTTGCTGCTGATTTGGAGCAAACGTGCGGAAGCGGGCGCCGTTCCTGCTCAGGTGGTACATGGTGCTGCACACATAAAGGTTTAGAGCCGTCATCCCTGCACTGGTGGAAGTTCGTGGATTGGATTGGTGAGAATGTGCCTGGATACTCACTACACTCCTTCGTGGACATCACTTCCATCCCACCATCCACATCCTGAGAAAACCTGGAATATATTGACTCGCTGTGTTGGTCCGCTTCTTTTCACTCATAGCAAATTATTGGCTTAAACTTACCACAGCAACTTTGGTGTTTCCCCAGTAGCCATATTCTCCTTGATGAACGAAGCAGGCAGGTTGATGAGAGACGGCGGTCAGAGTCTGTTTTGACAGCAAGGTCCTGGTTGCCAGCATGATTAAGCTGTAGTCTCAATGATTCTGGAGGAAAATACCAGATTAACAGATTGCCACGGAGCCTGTGAAGACCTCTGAGAGGGCAGATATTGATCTCACTCAGGATGTCTGTATTTATACTAGCAGTGTGGGGCCGAGTGACGTTAACGCGTAAGCTGAGCTCCATTGTCTTTTCACGTCTTGACTTCTTCCTTTCCAGAGCACCCTTCCCTATTAATACCTCGTTAATTCTTCTGATTAACTTAAGGTATTTAGCCACGGAGTGAAACTTTAGCTTCGGCTAATATCTTGACCCATTAAGAGCTTGGCACTTGATACAGTGCATTGATTAGGAAACGGTGTCCCACTCCATTGTAGGCATAGTGGCATACCATATGTCCTGCAAAGTCCATTAGGGCGTAAGGCTCTTACGCTTTGTAATGCCGTTTTGAGTCTAGACGGCGAACCCAGAAATACCTTCAACAGATGGAAAAGTCACTTTCAGAGTGAGAAATGTTTGGCTTTGTCTTGGTAAACTGTTTTTGAAAAGTTTGATTCAATTCAGTATTTTTAATTCAAGAAGTGAAACTCATACAGCTTCATCTCACAACACACTGAGATGAAGTGTGTGATTTTTCTGTTAATTTTGATGATTACGACAAAGGAATATCTGAAATTATTTTTTTTTAAGTTAGAATATTCAACTATTAAATTAATACTGACATGTTACAGCCTACTTAGTAATAGGGAAGAGTGCTGATTGGACAGTTGTCCAGCAGACAGTAACCGGCCCACTCTGTAAGGAGGGTAAGCCACAAAACGTCATTGCTAAAGAGACTGTAAGAGGGCTGTAGCAAAGACTATTAATGAAAAGTTGTGTGGAAGGAAAAAGTTTAGCAAATACTGATGCAGAAAAAGTAGGGATGGCCGCAGCCTTGAGAAGACTGTGGAGCAAAGTTGATTCAAGAGCACAGCGGGTGTTCACAAGTCCTAGTCTGTAGGTGGAGTCAGTACTTCAGGAGCTACCACACACAGATGCATCCAAGATTTAGATGCTACATTGTTACATCTGTTTTGTTGAACCACTCTAGAATTAAAGATGTCAGGAGTTTCTTACCTGAACTAAGGAGTGAACTCAGTGCTGCAAGGTTCTTTTCTAAGGTGAAAGCAAAATGTGCATTTTGTCTAAAGATCAAGGCCCTACAGTGTGAAAGAAAGGTGGAAAGATAAAGATCCAGTCAAATGTCCAAGGACAGTAATGATTAAAAGAGATAAACACTTGATAAAAACATTTTAGTGACACTTTATTTGAAGGGGTGTGCAAAAGACTGCAATGACACTGTCATAAACATGTCATAACACCTGTCATGAACAAGAAGGAGTCTTTATAAAAGTTTATGACTGGTGTCATGAAGTGTCATTCGGTAAATAATGACACTTTTAATGCAAAGTTGCTTTAAAAGACTATTAAAAGGGCCAACTTTGCATCAAAGTTGGAACTTTCAATGGACTTTTAAAACATTAAAAGTGTCATTTACCGAGTGACACTTCATGACAACAGTCATAAACATTCATAAAGACTCCTTCATGTTCATGACTGGTGTTAGGTCATATTTATGACAGTGTCATATCACTCTTCAATAAAATTGTTACCAATATTTTTTCAATTGAATCACAAGGAAACGTTTGATATTTTTAATTTATTGAGATGCACCTGTAGGGGGAGACAACTCACAGTGAAGTTTCAGGGGAAAAAAAAAAAGTCATTTGTCAATATACAGATGAACAACAGAAGGCAAAATATGACATTTCTTTTATTATGGCCACTTTACTGCATGTATAAACAATTACTATTTACATAAAGATGAAGAAAATACAGTGAGAAACAAAATGCAGAAACAGAACAAATGTGCAACCGACTACAATCACCACATCAGTCACAAACTCGAGCGTCGGCAGGAACCTTACGTGGAGCACGGAAGATCCAAACCACGGCCTAAAAATCTGAAAAATCAGCAGAACTCACACACGGAAAACACATACTGAAGTGGTCACGAACGATATTCACAGAGTACAAACAAAATTGTCTCTTTTTAAAAACAAAAAACAAACTCAAATACAATTATGATGTCATAACTGATGTTTATGCTGTGAGGTTTCCTGCCAAACTAGCCTCCATTTCTCTGCACCCGCAATCCACACCGTGTTTCCGAAACACGAAAAACTCCCCTCCCTCACGATTTTTGTCAATGCTTCTGTCGCGTCTAGAACAGAGGAGGTGTGAATGGCGAGTAAGAAAGCAAAAGAAAAGACAGGACATAGAATAAATAAGGTCCATTTTTTTTTTTGTATAAAATTCATGTTTAAAACAATCTCGTCAGTGTTTATGGATTCCTGCAAATAAGCAGCATCAGGAGAAAAAAAAAAAGAAGAAAGAAATTACACACGTGGCAAATATGTCAAATTAAAAATCACAAAGCTGCTTAATCAAAGCTCCACCCAAATCCAATTGTAACTACGGCTGATGATAACATTCGACAGCAGCGCTGATCGGGTTGCAGCTGCTTCTTCCGTTTCCTGTGATGAGCGCTGTTTGGTGATTTTTATTTATTTATTTTTTTGCAGATGACTTATAGTTACATGTAAAGACCAGATCCTAAAAGCCATTTACATGCAAATCACTAACCACTTCAGCAGTGAGAATTAAGTATGAAGCAGCTCCTAAACTGATGCCACCACTAAAGAAAGCTTCCATGCACCCAAAGCCACTGTCTTTCAAGGAATCGATGCACTGACTTGTGCACGCGTTACGTTCGTTGCTGAGAGTATTTGCAAAGGTTTCCATTTGATTAAATTGAGCGTGGTTTGCACACCAAGCAAAGTAGCTGTGCTCGGAGATAAAACAATTTTTTCGCAAGGCCAGTCTGGTTGGGTTAGGGCGTGTAGGCAGGTGGCGGCTGAAACTGGTTGGCGACGTCGTAGTCGGCAGGAAAAGTCTCGCTGCTGTCCTCCATCTCCGAGAGCAACTCCAGGGCCTGCTCCTCCTCCTCCGTGGGGTAGTGGCGTAGGAGGTTTGCGGCGGTGGCGAGGATCGACGCGCCGCCCGCGCCTGCCACCAGGTAGAAGCTGATGGCGAAGGTGACGTATATGAGAGAGCCGTGGTACTTTTTGTGCTGCTGCTGAAGCGCCAAGATCAGTTCTGAGGTCCAGTAGCAAAACCCAATTACTGTGGCACACTGCAGCACTGAGGGGAGAGAGAGTAGGTTAATAAAAACTATCATACGCTCGACATAATGGCTCACTAAGGACAAGAACAAGTTTGCTGTTCAGTGTTCTTGTCCAGCTGCATCAGTTCTGATTCTTTTTATTTGTAGAATCATAGACTAAGCATAAATGATGTATAAACATTTCATGTTAGGTTTGATTGTATAAAAAGTGCTGTGTACATAAAGATTGATTGATTGCTTGAATTGATTTACTCCAAAGATATAAAATTGATCTTTTTACTTTAAATAATGTCAGACTAAGTATACCCTCAGGGTTTAAGTTTATCTCAACTGTACTTAAGAGGTTAGCAACAAGACACATATAATAAAATCTGGTTAAAAACAATAATCTTCCTTAATACTCTGGTAATATGTTTTCTTTAAGGTCAACCTTTCTGCGTAATAAAAACTCAGAAATCTTGATTTTACTTTAAAAAAAATTCTGATTTGATATTTTTGCCAAATCGTCCACTTTTACTTTGTTTATTGATACACACAATAAAAAAATAAAAATAATAATTAAGAAAAACCTCCAATAATAAGAATATGTACCTGTTAGTATATGTGCAAAAGCATATCTGCGTGTGACCTTTAGGGCAGAGTGTTTGGGTCCAAACACATCCAAGAGAAAAGCTGTGAGACTGCATAATATGCCGAGGAAACAGAAGGCAGCGATGACTCTCAGCAACAGGATGATTTGTGGGTTTACACAGTAATCTGTGGAAATACAGAAGTCACAAAATTACACGTTAGCTGAATGATTAACAACTGCCTACGCTTACAGGTTGTGACGTGCTTATTCTCACCATCCAGGAGCTTGGGATCGATGTACCCCAAGACATCCGCTACCCCCAGCTCTTGTCTAGGGCAGGCCCCTCCGTGAACCCGGAGCCAGGCCGGTTCAGCCAGAGCCGTGCACAGCGCTGTGATGGACAGAGCTCCGGGCAGAGCCGACACCAAGCTCCGCTCCGGCTGCTTGGGCAGGGAGGTGCCCGTTCTCCGTCTCCGACCTCCAGGGAGAGTGGAACCCGGTGGGGCATACATGATTATTGCGTCTCCTTAGTAATTGGTGTCGTTAGAAGCGTTGGTGACTCCTTCTTTGTAGCTTAGGGATGAGCCAACCAAGAGAGGAGGCAGAGTAAGGCCTGTAAGCCGGTTCAGGCAAGGAAACTTGGATCACGAGGGGATGACAGCGGCTCCGGACTCTTTCTTTCGATGAGTTACACACAATGTGTCCGACAAAAATCGGGATGCTAGATAAAACAAGACGCTGGCGGCCGATCAGACAATGAACAGATGGTCTCTAGGCCTGTTAGCTCTTCTGTTAGCCTGATACGCTAACTCCTTGTCAACGCCAAATATAACAAAATCTAAGGACAAAACTAAACCTAACACAAACAAACAATTTAAAATAAAACTTAACACACGATAAGGATATCTACAACAATAAAAACATACGGTTACTATTATTACAGAAAAGGAAACGCAAAACAAAACAAAAGACAGCCTACGCTGGTTTCCCGTAATGTTGACTTCCTGTTAGCAGTTGGCACCGGTCTAAGAGGAGGGGTTTCTGCCACCTAGTGGTGACTCATTAAAAACCACTTACACATGACTAAATAAATTGTTACAATTAGATTGCCAATTACAAATTGTTCTACCCCCACATAGAAGTATTATGCAGTTTTATTTTTTTTTTTGCCTCATTTCAAATCAAAGTAGTCTAAAAGTCAGTATATTCCTTAACATTCAGCAGGCATGTCACTCGGCTAGAAGTGATGACGCAGTGGAGTGGGAGGAGTTTCCACTCATAAATTGAGTAAAATGTTTGCTGTTTAGTTACTATGTTGGTGCAAGGGCAGGGATTTCTTTTCACAGAAAGTTTGTTTACAAAGTTTCATTAAATGCCAACAAAGGAAACGTGTGATAACTATATATAAATTACTGCTGCTTGATACTCCGCCAGCAATTTATTACATAGAAACAAATGTTGTTCAATCGTTTTTCTAAGACGACACGGACATCACTTGTATTTTTGTTTCAGCCGAAGTGGGTGTCCACCGCCCGCTCTCGCCGGCGAGAAGAGGAGAGTTTGACAAATAGTGCGTGTCTAGCAGCATCAGAGAACGGAAGTGATCCAGAATGCAACGCGCGCAGCCTCTGATAAGCAAACATGGCAACATTTCCGTTGTAGACATCCCTGTAAGATATTGTTTTACTTTGTTCATTGCTACATAAACGACCCTCATTCATTTCTGCTGCGCCACATGCTGATAAATGACAAGCGGGCTTCGTACTACCGGGCGTTAAAAGTAGACACGGAAGTATCGACGCTTCACAACTGCGTGAAATATTTGAGTAGCCATGAAGGAGGTTCTGTCCCTGGTTCAGAGGATCAGCGCGCACCCGGACTCCCGCTGCTGGTTCGTCTCCTGGAGCCCGAATGGAGCTCTGCTGGCTTCATGCGGGGGTGACAAGGCGATCCGGATATGGGGGCGAGAGGGTGAGCTGTCAGTAACACGAGCGGTAGCGCACAACACTAACATTTAAAACATGGACAGGTGGGTCATGTTTCTGTAGATAAATGATGCTAATAAGGTCATTCTTAGAAAACGGTCCCCAGTTTAAGTAAAACTTCATTTTGAGCTCCTTCATCTTCATCACAATTTAAGGTAGCTTGCCAGCTGGGGTCCACCTGGTTTGCATCCTCTCCGTTTTTGCAGTGACTCTAATCCATGAGTTTTGGGCAATTTAGTATTACATTTCTGTATTTTCAATTTAAAAATATGCCAAATACCACATGAAAACAGAAAATGTCACTTATTTTTAGCTGCATTTCTTTTTTCCAGGCGACTCTTGGATCTGTAAGACCGTGTTGCAGGATGGTCACCAGCGCACTGTGAGGAAGGTGGCCTGGTCTCCTTGTGGCAATTATCTGGCCTCTGCCAGTTTTGATGCTACCACATGCATTTGGAAAAAAAAGAACAATGACTTTGAGGTTAGATGAAACTTTTCTTGTTCAGCCGGTGAATTTTCAAAAAACTTCTGAACTTTTGAACTTGTCTTCTAGAGCTTGACCGTGTTGGAAGGACACGAAAACGAGGTCAAATGCGTGGCTTGGGCTCCTTCAGGGAACCTCCTGGCCACCTGCAGCCGAGACAAGAGCGTCTGGGTTTGGGAAGGTTTGTTTTCAGTAAAACTAAAGTGAAATCCTTTGTTGTAAATCACTAAATTAACTCTAGCTCTTAGTTTGTGTGCAAACACAATTCGTTTGTGCGTTTCAGTGGATGAAGATGAAGAATATGAGTGCGTTACTGTGTTGAACTCTCACACACAAGATGTCAAGCATGTTGCGTGGCACCCCAAGAAGGAGGTAGCCCCTGACCCCTTGCATCTTAATCATACCTTAGCTTGACATCAGGCTGTAACCGAGTTTTCTGTTTGCACAGCTTCTGGCTTCAGCCAGCTATGACAACAACATCTGCATTTACAAAGAGGAAGACGACGACTGGGAGTGCCAGGCCACCTTGCAGGGCCACACATCCACCGTGTGGAGTTTGTGTTTCGATGCTGCAGGGGAGAGGATGGCCTCCTGCAGTGACGACCGCACCGTGAAGATTTGGAAAGAGTATCCCAGCGAGAATGGGCAAGGTGAGTTCATGGTGGACAGCAGCACTTTTGTCGTCGTGTATTGCAAAGAAAAATGAAGTAACTTTTTGCTCGTTTAAAGGGAACCTCTCCTGGAAGTGTGTTTGCACCCTGTCTGGGTACCACGGACGAACGGTGTATGATGTCGCCTGGTAAGACAACCCATGCCATGATGATTGGGTGCATCAGTGACTTATGTTATTGTTTAACAGCTTAATCAGCCCTTTTGACATATTGTAGTGTTTATTTATAAGCTGATGGCTTATAGCTAATTTCCCAATTGCTCCATATCACTGGGACCCAGATAGGGTCACATTTACGGTGAATGTGACGTCCTGATAGTTGTGCAGCTATCAGTCATCAGCATTTTTTCTACTTTCTATTAGCTGTAATAAAAATTAAAAAATGCTTGAAATTTCACCAAATTATTACCGAAGTAAAATGTTGTAGATTGAAAAACGTCTGAGTAGCTATTCTACTATTATCATTTCTATTATCAGTCTTAAAACATTTTTTCTCTCTGAAAGTGAAGTTATTTTCTGACCTAAATAAATCACATCTGTTCAGGTGTCAACTGACGGGCGCTCTGGCGACTGCCTGCGGTGACGACGCAGTGAGAGTTTTCAAGGAGGACGTGACGGCCAGTCCTGATGAGCCAGTGTTTTCTCTCGTTGCCCAGGCGACCAAAGCTCACAACCAGGATGCTAACTGTGTTTCCTGGAACCCAAAGGAGGCGGGCCTCCTAGCTTCCTGCAGCGACAACGGAGAGATTGTAATTTGGAGATTCAAAGAAGAGGAATTAGACTGATTCTGTAGTTTTTGGACCTGATTTTGTTGTTGACAGGTTGTTTTTTTTTTTTTTCTTTTTGCAATTTCAGGTAAATGTTTTGCGTTATGATGAGAATAATACTGCAATGTGCTTTTGAGTCTGCATTTTGGAAATGGTTTCCTATGAAAATTGCTTTAAAGTTTTTTTTATAAATACAGAATATTAAACATAACCACAAATGGATCCTTTATTTAAAAAAATCTTTTCAGACAGTACATGATACTAAAAACATGTAGAGGAGGAATTAGATTTCCATAAAAACCAGTTTAAATTCACAACATAACTAGAGTGCTTGTTTCTATTTGAAACACAATCTGCTGTGAGACTGCAGCGTCTTTTACAGCAAACCATCTTTAGAAGAGTCTAGGTTGCCTTGGTTACCGCAGTTAAATCAAACGGTGCATAACTGTCATGCAACTGAGATTAAAGGTGGACAGACGGACTGGAATTCAACGATCAGGTGTTTCAAACTTAAAGAAAACTACCAGGTAAAATGACACTGAACTTTAATAAGTATTGAGACATGCTGACAGGTAAAGCAAAAGTACATAAATCAGGTTGAGCATCTAAAGGACAAAAAAAAATAAAAAAATAAACCCCTTGATTCCCTCCGACTAATTTAAAAAATTTACTGCTTAGTCTGAGTCACTTTCCCCCTCGCTGTCGGCCTCTTTCACATCCACGCTGAATTTGTACTCCTGGTCACAGCCCATGTAAGCGTCGCTCATAAAGTACAGGGTGTAGTTATGGATGCCCATAGCTGGAGCAACAAAGTCCAGCTTCACCTGCAGATAAAGAGACAACAAAACTGGTGTCAGGATGTTGCTGCACGGAGCGTTTTGGTTGCAGCGTTTGCCTTTTTTTTTCACCTTTGCTTTCTGCTGAAGAGTCAGCCTCTTGATAGAGATGAGGCTGTTCGACTTGGGGTCTCCGATGACCACCCACCAGCCCTCCTCACGTTTCTGCAACAATTACAGATTTCCACACGTCAGTCATGTTTGGATAATGGAAGGATGATGGAAGATGAGGCGTACAGTGACACTGACCTGAGGGAAGAGTGGTGCGATGACTGGACCGGTCACCTCTTCCTCTCGCTCGAGCTGCACCTGGACCAGAACTGGACTGCCGCTGTGAAAATACATGGTAATTAGGGTTGAAATAATCATGATTAATCAATTATTAACCAATGATCACTAAGTGGAGTATATATATGCTGATCACCCTCAGGGTTATAGTTAAGCTAAAACTGTACAAAAAATATATAAACATGTACATTTAAGATGAAAAACCTTCTCTGTAAGGAAATATGTAAAGAAAGAAAAAAAGAAGTTCAATTATTTATTTACATTTTTATGTATTTCTAAGATTGTCAAAAAATCTTAGGTGGTCAAATGGCTAACCTGATGTTCACTTACATTTTTGAAGATGATCAAACGATTTATGCCTTTTATTAGAATTTTATATTCTAAAATAATGCAGGGTTAGAAATTAGGAGAAAAGAAAATGGTTCTTTAAACTTTTTAGTAGTAAAAATCTGTAAAATGAGGCAAGCACTGGTCTTCAAACAGATTCATTTTGGCCAGTTTTGATTTCGCTTTTGGCATATTATGTTAGAATATAACCTGCCAAAATGAACGAATGTGTTTACGAGGCAATTTAACATCTGAGAGCGTATGAACCTTTTGATGTTGTCCCTCTCCGCTACGTCATAAGAAAGCTCGATGTTGGGGTAGCGGTTACAGAAGCGAGCCACGTCGGCCATGTGTCCGTCGGAGAGCTGCAGCAAAGACGTTCTGTCCTCGTCCTCCATTTCCATGATGTCAAAGATGCTCTCCACACCCTGAAGACGGAACAAGCAGAGATGATATTGTCTTAAATTCTGCATCATGTGCTCTAATATCGCCACTGAAGCGCCTCAGCACCACTCACTTTGTCAGTGCAGCGCTTGATGTGGTCTGAGGTGAAGTGGGGCAGCTGCTTCAGGTACGAGTCCTTGGACCACATGGCCTGGGTGACCATCTGCGCCAGCTCCATGGCAGCCAGGGCGGGGCTCAGCCAGCCGTTACTGGACAGCACATCGACGCAGGCCTGAATCAGACGGATCGCCTGCAAACGAGGGAAATTATTTAAACGCGTTGCCGTCTGGAACAGAAACCCAACGAGCCGAGTCATCAGAAGGGGAGTCCTGACCTTGCTCAGGATCTCCTCCGTGTCTGACTGGAGCTCGGCGCTCAGCTGCATCCTGGAGAGGTGGGCCTGCAGCAGCAGGTTGGTCTTCACGTGAGGATCGTTGAACTTCGGGTTGTTCAGCTTGTGGGGGACTTTCTGTGCCAGCTAAAAATTAAAACAACATATAGACTCACCAACAAACTAGGGATGGAAATCATCAGTTAGTGAGTTAGTCTAAAGATAATTGAGCTTATCGATTGACTATTAATTGATAAGCGGCCATTTTCTTAAAAACATGGGTTTTCTCTTGTAACAAAAGGACCAACCATCTTTCCATAATACGCTGAATTTACAAAAGAAGCACATCTTTATATACATTTTTTTGCTTTAACTGTATTACATTCTTTTTTTGTTTTTTTGACAATATTAAACTTAGATATGTATCTAAAACTTAAAACAGGAACCACTTGGGTTGCTGAAAAGAAATAAAAGATGAAAAGAATGAAATATATAAACCACAATCCCTCATGAACAGAGATATGTTCATAGGTTTTCTTTGAGGAAGTCAAGTGCCCTAATAACTGGCATCATGTTTTTCTATTATGTCACAATTTTTCTCTTTTATGCCTTTCACCTCTCTTTCATAGAAAATCAGTTTTTTGGTCAAGACAAATTGACGCTGCTTCCCTGGAAGAGATGAAACTGAACGAGTTTGTCGAAGTTTTATATTTCAAAACAGAACCGCATAAAGTACGGTTTGCATCACACACTAGACTCTGGACCGATTCTCTTTCCTGTTCTGGTATGGTCATGCCATCTTTATTCCTTTATCAACTGGTTCCAGTTAAGGATGACCAGCAGCACCCTCTGCTGGATGGAGGTCAAACTACAACACTGAAAGACGTTCTAAGTGAACGTTATTAGCTAATTAACTGGAACTAATTTAATGATTTTTAAATAATGAACCATTATTCGACAATCTTAAGTGGAAAAATTGTTTGCATCTTTCCCCATTTACCTGTCGGAGAAGCGCGTCTTCGTGGTGCCTGATGGGAATGTTCTTGTATTCAGCCGCGTTGGAAATGATCTCGATCAACCCGCGGATCTTCGTCTTGGCGTTCAGGGACATACTGAACAACTCTGCCCAACACAACAGCAAAACAACAGCGACGTTCAGCATCCCATATGAAAATCCTCCAAACGTCAGCAGGGCCGTGTCGGTACAAACCAATTGTTGTGTAGTTGATGTAGTAGTAAGCGGCGATCATTCCCAGGTTGAGCGGAGCGACGTCCATTTCGTCCTCGATGCTGATGCACTTGGACTGCTCCAGGTCATGCAGGGTGTTTTCCACCAGCTCGGACAGGTGATCGGACAGGTGGCGATGGGACATGCCTGCCACGATTAGAGGATGGCGTTCAGATCTCCTTCGAGCCTTTCACTCGACCTGATCAGTCAGGTGTTTACAAGCCGATCCTCACCTTGCAGGTTGTAGTAGTTGGGGTTCTGCGTCATCCGTCGGTAGAGGAATGTCCAGGTCAGGTAGTCGACGGCGTCTTGCTTGTTCTCGACAGTCTTGGTGACGATCTCGGCGTTGAAGTGGTCGTGGAGACAGTGATCCAGATGGGACTCCACCGGCAGAGGCTCATACAGGAACTTCTTGAAGAAGTCCTACGGGGAAAAGGCACATCAGTGGTGACATTTTAATAAAATCTATCTTTGTGGGTCTTTAGCAAAAAAAAAAAATCTGAAAAATTGAAATTCCAACGAATTACTGGAATATTTTTAACTCATTTAGGGCTGCAACTAACAGTTATTTTAGTAACCAATTATTCTGACGATTGATCAGATAAAACGTTTTGGCACATTTTACAACTTAAACCTTTTAATACAATGTTAGAAGTACATACCTTCTTAGATCCCTGACACATGATAACACAGCGCCCCTCATCATCCAGCATGGGCCTGTTTGCCTTGCCGACCATCTGGAGGACATCATATATGGGATAGTCCACATACCTAAAACAGGGGAAAACAAAAAAAATGTCAAGAAAATTACTTTTTTTTTTTGTAAACTGTTTTAAGTAAACTCTCCAAGAGTCTTACGCGTGGATTTTTCCATTATAGTACTGGGTGTCCATGACAATGACGAGATGGGCAGAGACGTTGATGCCCCAGCAGAGCGAACGCGAGGAGACCACCACCTGGACAGCACCTGTACCAAGACAGGAAGTTAAATACACCAGAAAGCTGTTGTCATGTTTCTGTATTTTTCTTCTTTATTCCTGAAACTCTCTGTGGGTCGGGGTTGTTTCATACCAGAGTTAAAAAGCTGCTCAACTATCCGGCGCTCAGTGGCAGTCAGGCCCTCGTGCAGATATCCCACTCCGTTGGCTAGAGTTTCCTTCAGAGTCGGGTCGTTGATTTTCTCCAGGAATGGAGCCAGTTCTTTCTCAGAGCAGTACAGGAACCTGAAGAGAGAAAATACTTCCTTCAGATGAGCTTCCTTCATCGGCGTTAAGCACTTTCCAGGCTCATGGTAGCTATGTTGCCTTCAGATGCCACGGGCGATTCAAGGATTTCTCAAACATGCGTGAAAGAATCAATGCATCAGTATGTATGCTTTAGATGAGGGAATCACATTATAACATGATGTAAAGTTAATTTTACATAATACTGCCCCTTTAAATCTCTGTCTCAAAACGAAGGCTGACCTCTGAGGGACGACATCGGCGGCGCAGAACGTGAGGATGTCGATGGCGGTGAGGCGGGTCTGCCTACGGGACGGGACGAACACAACGACCGGCTTGGAGGGAGAGTGCTTCATGATGGCGTGATACACCGGCTTGGCCATGGACAGCAGGCGGGTCTGAGTGTGGCTCACGTTGAAGCCCTGCAGCGACACGTAAGCGTTGACAGAACGTTAGAAATCCTGACAGGTGATTTGTCCGTTTCAGCAGCCACGTGTGAGCAGACCTGGATGTGCAGCTCCAGAGGTACAGGCCTGACGTTGGGGTGGAAGTTGAACGTAGCAGTGGTGCTGCAGCCCAGCCAGTGAGCCACATCTTTGGCGTTGGACAACGACGAGCTGAGAGCCACGATGCGGATGGGGCGCTCGATTTGAGAGGAGATGTACCTCATCCTCGAGCAGATGACCTCCAGCACGGGCTAGTAGGAGCATCAATTAATTTTATATAACACCCAAAAAAACAAAAACAAACAGCTAACGCTAATCTTGACTGCTCTTTGTTCTTACTCCGTTTTCTCCTCCGATGAGGTGCGTCTCATCCACGATGAAGAGGCTGACGTTCTGGACGTTCTTTCGCTGTTTCCAGCGACGAGACAGGATGTCCCATTTGTCCGGAGTGCTGACGATGATGTCGCCTTTTCCCAGCAACTTCAGATCCGTGCTGGTTTCTCCCGTCAGCAGAACCACCTTCTTGTTCAGGATATCCTGGAACTTCTGGTGCCAGTCAACAAACACCTGAGAGACAAGAATCCGTGTTTAGGAAGATCAAAACTATTTTTTGCATTTTTTTTTTTTTTTTACATTTCGATCACATTACAGTCACAAACCTGCATTCTTGTGGCACATACATGTGCAGAGGAAGAAACAATGCATAGTTTTCTAAGATTTTCACACATAAAAATCTGAGGTGTGGCATAGATTTGTATTTAACCCCATTTACTTCAATAATCCAGTGTAACCTTCAGAATCCACCCAATCAATGAATAAAGTGAACTTGTTTGTTATTTAATCAGCTTTGTTAAAGTACATAAAGGAAACAAATAATAATGGCTGTAGATCACTTTTTTTAAAAAATAAAAACAGCAGTTGAAAAATGTGTGAGACTTTTAAAATCAAACAAGAGCTACAATTTTCTAATGTTAGAGTGGCCTAGTCAAAGTCAAATGTGTCAAGGAGACAAAAGTGAGGTCCTATAAACTGAATCAGTGGGGCAAAACACAAATGCACTAAAAATATTTTAAAAATCATATTTCTTCCACTTCACTGATTGGTAGGGCTGTAACTAATAATTAATTTACAATTAATATATAGACTTTTCATTTACCACATATTAGAAATACATAAAAAATACAAATAAATAAGTTCCTTTTTTTTAAAATAAGAAAATAAATATTTTATTGCCTGGTGTGCAGTAGCACTGCTTTCCTTTATTGTTTGGATTAATAAATGAATAGCAAAGGGTGCTTAATAAGATATTTTTGTTCCTAATTTGAACCAGGACAAGCTAAAAATGCCACGTGAGGAGTTCAAATATAATTTTTTTGCACAGTTTTGGCTTAATTACTGCTGTAAGTGTGCTGTTCTTTCAGCAAATGACAATTTTTAGCATCTCTATCCCATGTTAACAATTAAGTGATCACCAAATTGGCTGACGATTATTTTAATAATCAATTAATCATGATTAATTGTTTCAGGCCTACTGGTACAGATGATTTTGTATTGATCCAACACATGAACCCCAATAGAACATGCTACACAGTATGTTTTTGTAACATTACGAGATGATGAATCCCTGCAATATCTCGTATGTCTTCTAACTAATTAATAAGGAAGGTTTGATGTTTTTGTTTGAGATTTGTGACTTTGCACCTGCTCCGCCAGCGCCTCCATTGGGGTGATGTAGACGCAGCGACCCTCTGAGTTGTGCAGCAGCATCCTCAGGATGGCGAACTCTGCACAGATGGTCTTTCCGCTGCCAGTTGGAGCTCCAACAAACACATTATCATCACTGTTGTACACAGCATTGAAGACTGAAAAAAAAAGAGTAAATAAGAAGTTAGATGAGCAGTGAAGTCCGTCCTGATCTAGGCTCAAGTTGAAAGTCCTGTTTCACGTTGTGTACCTTGTGTTTGGATGGGGTTAAAGAAAGGGAACTTGTTCTGATAAAGAGCCTCGAAGGCAGAGTTTCTGAGCGCAGTGACAGGCAGCGGCTGCAGATCCAGCAGCTCCGTGGGTGGCGGGTACTTTTCAGGCAGGATAAGGTGACGGAAGGACACGGGCAGCTGCGTCTCACAAGCTAACAGAAAAACAAAGAATAAAACCTGCTGGTTGAAGAGCTAACACAGACAGCAGGAGAATCCTGAAGGCTGCTTACAGAGCCATCGGTCCGAGACGACGCGGATGAAGTACTGCGGAGGTAAAGGCTCAAACACCGGAACGAAGAAGGTCACAAGGTGCTCGTCCTGGGCGTACTTGGCCTTAAGCAGGAAGTACTCATGGTGGAGGATGACCTCGCTGTCGACATCCTCCACCAGGATCCAGAAGGCTTCAGAAGATCCGTGAATCTGAGCGAGAAAATAAAACGTCTGAGACGAAGCAAAGGAGGAGTGAGAGACGACAAAGGAACCGTGCTGGGAGTTTAACCGACCTTATCGTCCCACTGGAAGTCCGGCGTGATGGTCAGCTCCACTTTGAGCGTGGAGCGAGTGATGGGCTGAATGTGGACGGCCAGGTCGAGCTTGGGGAACTGGTGCACGTATTTATGAATGGTCTTACCCATCTTCGGCATGCGGATCAGCTCACCTGAACAAAGAAACGTTTGTTAGCTTTTTTTTAAACTACGAGACCAAGGTTAAAAAAAAAAAAAAAAAACAGCGCTCACCAATCTCATTGTGGTTGAGATCATAGAGACGCTCGAAGGGGAAGTTTTTCTTCTCGATCTTCTTGACGACCTCTTCAGGCAGCTTCTTGAACTGCCGCAGCGGGGACATCGACTGCCACCTGTTCACGCCGGAAACACCAACCATAAACGACTTCCCTCGACATGTAAATGATGCTTAGCGCTGACAATCCCACTCACATCCGTTTGTCAATCATCTTGCAGAGGTTCATGGTCTTGTCTGTGAGCTGGGCCCAGCCTCGGTTGAGCACTATCTCAAATATGGCGCGCATTAAACGACCAGCACTCTGAAGAAAGAAAAATTTTATTATTCTCTTTACAGAAAACTGCAGAATATGGAGATGCTAAGCTGTAAAACAAACTGTTCTTGCTGTACCTGTGTGACGTAAACCATGTCTGCCATCAGGGCGAAGCCTTCCAGTTTGAGCTGAGAGATGAACGCTTGAAGCAGAACATTAATCTGAAACAAAGTTGACGCAAACATATTCAAATATGAATAACCTCGTCAACTACTACTAAACTTACTAAAACTCGATTATGTCACCTTCGCGCTAGGCTCCTCGATGCTCTCCTTTACAGGAATGGGAACTCTTTCCAGAAGTTTCTGAAGCTCAAGTTTTTCCTCCTAAAAGAGAAAATTTTTGTCTTTGTTTTGTATTATGAAAAGTCTACAGTGGATCGACTAGGGATAGAAAATAGTCCGCATGTCTGTCTCCGGCCAGCATACCTCTCTCACTGTGATGTTCCTGAACTCTGAGGACAGTGAAAAGACTCTGAAGAGTTCGATCTCGCTGAGCGTGGGCTTCAGCAGCTGGTTGTAGGTCTGAATGGAGTCGTGGGTGATGTAGAAGTGGCTGGCAATGCGACCCAGGTCTGTTACCTTTATGTAATGATATAAACAAAAAAGAGCAAATTAACTTACTGCAAATTTACTATAACGGGGATCGTTACGCATTACTGAGAGCTAGTTGGCCGACCTGGAAGGTTCCTGTCCTCTTGTCGTATTTAACGAGGCTGTTCTTGTCCAGGACGTTGGCGGCCGTGTGAATCAGGTCCATCCTGCGCCTCTCCAGCAGCGGGTCCGAACTTCGGTCGTCATGGGATACTCCATACAGCGTCGGGTTGCGGAGCATGCGCACGTACAAGTAGGTATAGCCGAGCCAGTTCACAGCATCCTGCGGCGACAAACGCACCAAATTAACTACGGGGGAATCTAAATTTGATTTTGTTGCTTCTGTCCGTCACTCACCTTCACATTCTGAACGTTTCCCAGAACTATCTCTGCGTTGAGCATGTCGGGAAGCTTCGCCACCATCTGGCTCTCTATGGGCAGCTGCTGGTTCAGCAGGGACAGGTAATACTGCAGCTCTCCGTGAGACGTGATCAGGATTCCCTCTCCCTTGGTGTCGTACTGCGGACGGCCGGCTCGACCCAGCATCTGAAATCAAGCGGCAGGTTTCATTTCTACTGATGTATGACATCATTTATTGCTTACATTAATAATGTCAGGTGATTGTCCCTGCTGTGTAAAATACTAAATATAACAAGATTTTTTGAAAAGTCTCTCTCTCTCTCTCACTATATTCACCTGATTTGTCTGAGAGCAAAACACAAATTTAACAAAAAAAAGACTCCAAAATTTCAACAACGTTGTTTTAATGTATAAAAAATATAAGCCAAGATCTATTTCAATTAAGTAAATCACTAAAGTCATTTGGAAATTAGGAATAATAATTATTCACTACATTGAAAGGATCCAAACAAAGCAAATGTAAATTACCGTCCTGCTCAAATTAAAAGCTTAAACACAATATACAAAAAAATATTTACAAACCATGTTCTCATTAGGTTTTATGGCTTTTTGAAAGTAGAAATATTTTTTGTAATTGTAACTGACCTAAAAAAAAAAAAAAAGTTTGGTCTGATTTCACTTCAGACAGTGAGGAAAAACAAATGTGTCGTTATAAGGTGCATGAAAATGTCTGTGTTCAGATGTAAATAACATTTTCCAAATTTAGGCTTTTACCCAAACGTTAGATTGCACTTTATAACCAAACTGTGTATTTTGAATATCAATCCTGTTCAATGACTTTATAGAGAAATCAATCACTCTTCCAAACCTTGAAAACACATAAATGAAATTTAAGGATTTCAGGCACCAGAGTTGATCAACTTTTCAGCAAATGTCCAGACAGACCTGTAAAATGTCCAGCGCTCCCAGCTCCGTCCACCTGCCTTTCTCTGGGCTGTAAACTTGGGTTCCCTTGATGATGACGGTGTGAGCTGGCAGGTTCACACCCCAAGCCAGAGTGGCTGTGGACACCAGAACCTGGATGTGTCGATCTGCAAACAGATCCTCCACCAGCGTACGGTCCACTCTGGTCATCCCAGCGTGATGGATCGCAAAGCCATAAGGAAGCAAATCTTTTAGCTCCAAGTTCTGAAAGAGAGAGAAATCTTTAACTCAGATCAAGCAGCTGACATTGAAAACCTTTTGATGATCTGGTCTGGTGATGTTTACTGACTTTGCATTGTTCGGCCTCGGTTCGCAACACTTCAGTAGAAGCAGAACCCTCTCTCAGGAACAGACCCAGAGTGTCCTTCTCCAAGCACATGTCCCGAATGGCTCTGGCGGTCTTTCCTGTCTCTTTCCTGGAGTGGACAAATACCAGGACCTTTTGGGAGACAAACGAGCATCAGATTTACTCACAAGTGAAAGTAAACAAAAGGAGTCTCAGTCACTGCAGATCAAAGTCAAAACACACCTTCATTTTGACTGCAGACAGAAACACTTAAATTATAAATTAAATATAATGAAATTGTCACATTGTTACTCTCATCCATAGCAGCTACGGTTTAAAAACAAAGTAAACTTTATCTCTATCAAAACAATTAGACTTCCTAACTTATGTTAAGCCACTCAAACCTTTAAAAAAATGTGGAAAAAGTTATAGGGGTGCATGAAACTTTCACAGATGATCAAACTGTTAACCTGACATGTTTACAGTTATATATTTCTTTCAGGAAAATGTATGACCTGCTTTTTTTTGGCCTCATTTCCTATATATATATATATATATATATATATATATATATATATATATATATATATATATATATATATATATATATATATATATATAAAAATAAAAGAGTCTCAGAAATCTTCTTGGAAAATATTAAAATATTTCTACAGTGTAAAGCGAAAATGTTAATCACAGTAGCTCTAGGTGTTAAATCAATCACAACTCACCTGGTTCTTTCCAGCATGCTCCATGATCTTTTCATAAACGATCTCATTCATGATTTGGAAACGTTTGATGGCTTTCTTTTCTGTGATACCAACGTACGTCTGCTCCAGGGGCACAGGGCGGAAACTGGAAAGAAAAATTAAAAACAGTTCACAAATCTGACGTGTCCAAACAGGAAACAGTCGGCTCAGGGATTACAACCCAATAAACACCTGTTGTCAAAGTAAAACAGCCCCTTCGCAGGATCAACGCGCAGGCAGGTGGCTACATCTTCATAGTTGGGCAGCGTGGCGCTGAGACCGATCAGCCGCACGTCCTCCTGGGTCAGCTCCACGTTGCGGATGGTCCTTGCCACCAGGGACTCCAGCACGGGGCCACGGTCGTCGTGCAGCAAGTGGATTTCATCCTAGAAAACGCTGACTTGGTTACCCTCAAGGATTTATTTTAGCTTTCAGTTTCTGAACTTGCTTAGCAGCATGACTTACGATGATGATAAGGCGCACTAGCTGGGTGTAGGTGCGCTCGCCGCCTTTCCGAGTGATGATGTCCCATTTCTCAGGGGTGCAGACGATGATCTGAGTGGCGTTGATCTCCTCTTTGCAGAGCTGGTGGTCTCCGGTCAGCTCAGACACGATGATGCCATAGCTTGCGAGACGCTGAGAAAAAGAGAAACGATGGCATCATGAGCTCTGGTCTGATCTGCAGCAAAAATTTCACTGCACGTAAGCAGTGTTGTATGAAGAGGCAAAATGCTCACCTTGCCAAAACTTCCCACCATCTCCTGTACGAGGGAGCGCATGGGTGCAATGTAGATGATTTTAAAGTCATCCACGTTGATTGTTCCATCCATGTTTATGTGCTTCCCGATTTCCCTCAGCATCGCCATCAAGGCGACGTTGGTCTTACCGGCTCCCTGTGTGCAGGACGACCACGCACATTTAGAGGAGATAACTCGCGTCAACTGAGCAGTAAGACAGTTTTCCAGTGCCGATGTGGTTCGCTCACCGTAGGCGCGCACACGAGCAGGTTTCCATCCGTCTCCATGGTGGTCTTGAACAGCTTGCTCTGAATGCGGTTAAGAGTTTTGAAGCCTTCGAATCCAGCCTGGGCGTACTTGGGCAACTTGTCAATGGAAACAAGTACCTGGTGGAACAACAAAACGGCTGAATGCAGGACATAAACTCAACCAAAAGCAGCTTGATACCAAACAGAGCAAATAATTGAAAAGCTTGGCATTTGGAAATGCCAGGTTTTCCTCACAGTGGATGAAACAACAAACCTCGTTGTCAGCAAAGGGTTTCGGCTTGAGAGCGGGCACGTGGACTTCTTCGTAACCTTTACGCTGCTTACGAAAGGAGCCGTCTGGCAGCTGGCATCGCTTGTTGGCCATGAAGTGGCTGCCTTGACTGAAGGCCAAGTCTTCCAGGTCCAGAAGCTGCCGAGGCATCACTGACTGTTGGGAGGACGAAAAACAGGAATGAATCGTCGTCGATGTCTCTAGTGCTGATTAATTTGATCAATCGTTTCAACCCTAGATGGAAATTGAACAAGCAGTATTTACCTCTCCATGGTCAACGTCCATCGCTTCCAAGTCATCCACCCGAGATTTCCTCACTCTCTCTCTGCGAGATCGTTCTTCCTAAAGTTGCAAAGAGATAAAAAGTGTGAAAAGCTGTACATAATACGTTTTACCTCTGTGTGTTAGCTTCATAGCTGGATGCTTTACTCTGATAATGTCCTCCTTCTCAGTCTCCTGCAGCTGGTAGAGAATCTTTGAAAGCTCCTGATCCGACTCCATCTTTCCAATGATCCGCTCCTTTTCTGCCTCGCTCTGAGCGCTGGCCAGCATGGTGCAGTACTGAACTGTGTGGCAGAAAGAAGAGGTCAGATGAGTCAACTCAAATCAAACACTGAACAATCCGGGGAGGACATGGTTCGAACCAGACTGCCTTACTCATGCGGCGGTGCTGACGGAGGACTTTGATGAAGTCAAAGGTGTTGAAGCCCAGCAGCAGCACCAGCTGGTTCTCACACTCTCTGTCATCGCTAGCAGTCTGCGGTTCAACAAAGAAACACAAGAAGGTAAATCTGAATATTAAAACATATACACTCAACATTAAAAAAAAAAAAGCATAAACACGAACGATGTGACAAACCTTGAGGATTTCCAAGACTTCGTCGGCCTTCTTTTGAGAGACGATGGCGTCGTCGTAGAACCGACTGAGCTGACGTTGGAGCCAGAAGGCGTCGATGTCCCGAGGATGTAACTGTTTCTTCTTCTCTGACATCACGTCGCCCGCCTCACCGAGCTACGGAGGCAAGGATTTCTGATTACACTCTGAATAAATAGCAGCTAAAACGCGCGAGAAAAACTCAATGGATACGCTGGACTTACATTTGCCGTTAGCCTGGTGGAGACAACCGCTTCTTCTCCTTCGCTGTCTTCATCCGAGTGCTCGTCTCGTACTTCGCCAAACTGGTCCTCATCTCCTTCCTTTGGAAGAAGAAAAGAGCTCATAAGCTTCTAAGCGCCAGTTCTGTCACAGCTTGAGCATCAAGATTCAAAGTCAAGCTCGGCACCAAAAGGAAACGTGTTGCACAAACGTCACTAAGTACAAAGAAAACAAAATTTTTAATAAACAATAAAACTCACTTCCTCATCAGATTCGAACTGTACGTTGACGCCATATGTTTCATCAATGTTGTCATCTGTAGATTTGTAACAAGAACAGTTTCATTAATAAGGCTTTTGAAAATGTTTCACATCAAAATGAATGGATTGGTACAACTTGCAGACATTGGGAGAGAGAATTATATCGGGAAAAGCTAAATTATTTGAAATATTCTCCTGAAATTGAGGATATTTCAAATAAAGTCATATTCCAGAGTGCATTAGAAGTGCCACAACAAACTTTTAATAACTGCTGACCCATATTCTGCAAGTCCTTGTCTCCTCCGTAGTCTGTGATCTTCTTTCCCAGGTTGACCAGCACATGATAGCGCGTGTCATCGGATGGGCCAAGGAGCTGCTCGACTTCACGTCGCCTTTCTTTGTCCCTCATTTTGTCGTTCTTCAGCACCGCTAACACTTCATCAGCCGCTCCGCACAGAATATCACGAGGCTGCAGATGAAAGCGCGTCAGCAGGCGGTTTATTATGAGAGCTACGTTTAGAGGCAAAACAAGTCCTACTAACCTGATCTCCTAAAGCTGCGTGGATGAAGCTCAGCAACACTTCATAGGTCTCTCTGGTTTCTTTGGTTTTGGGCTTGTACACGATGCCCACCATTTCATCGATGCCCTCAGACAGGAGGGTAAAGCCTTTCATTTTGTTGATGTCGTGTCTGTCCTCATCTCTTTTTCTCCTCCTATTTTGGAAGAATAAAGTTATAGTGACCACAACAAATTTTAGACAGGACTGTACTAATGCATACAACTGGCAAAATATGTATTTGTTTGGCAAGTGTAGGTGTCAAACTTGAGACTTGTGAAGGCTGGTGTCCTGTAAGGACAACTTTGTGTTTGCAATATGGCACACTTTGGTATAGCAAAGCTTGCTGTCATGAAATGTGTAGCTGAGAGAAACAGATGAAGAAATGTAATGTAGATAGTTTGATATTCTTTCCCAATACACCAAATGTGGAGAATAATTTTGGGAACTTCTTTATGGGCAAAACTGAGCTCATCTGTTTTATTTTTGCATCAACGTGCATCGAAATGTGTTAAGATGCTTCTGTAAATCTATCATCATCATCATTGCACTGGTAATAAACGTGGCTTAAATTTTGTTTGAGGTAGTCCAAAGAAAGCATGTAAGTAAAGCAGGCAAAACAAGTCCTAGTATTAACACCTGACTCACAACACAGGTCTAAAGACATAAAAATAAACGTCGAGCATGAATTTATTTATTTATTTTTGTGGCTGCACTGACTTATCTCGTCGTTCCTCCAGCTTCTGGGGTTTGGTCCTCTGAGCTTTGTCCCCCATCTTTGTCCCCTCCAGCTTCCCCACCAACGACAGCACCTCACCGGTGGGCTCATCTCTCCGAGTGCGGTCGATCAGAGAGCGATCCGCTTGCAACACCAAGTTTGAGTTCTACACATTCGGTACAAACATATTATGATACATGGTGGAGTCAAATAAAGATACTCCGTTACTTATAGCTCAACAATGTAAAGCTAGTTCGCAAAAAAAACAAAACAAAACAAACTCCATTATCCCAATATCCATGTGTTTATATTCTTACATACTCACCGCTTTGTACTCATACTGCAGGTTACGAGCGGTAACATCCGCCATGGTGCCGCTTTTCCCTCAGCTTCCACCGCTCCTCCAATTACAAATGCTCACAGAGCTGACTTGACTCTGACTTTTCAATGAGACACCGAGCGCATCGGTTTAATGTTTCTATTTCAAATAAAAGTCGTTCTCATTAATCTCTGAAATATTGCGTTTTTCCTACGTAACAAAACCGCTGCTAACACGAGCGCACAACAGGCTTCCCCTGGTTTCCACTTCCTGTGTCAACGGAGTGTGAGAACAAAGAGAAAAATATGCACTGCCCCCTGGTGGCTATCCAGGTCACGACATACTTCAAATTCAATTGAGCCTGTTCTACTCGTCTGGTTTTGGCATTCTGATGTCTGAGTGTTGCCTTTAGGAAACAAAGTGGTTCAGTCTCAAACAAAGCGTTAAAATAATATTATTATATTAATTATAAACTATTATTACAGATCATTTTAATTCTGATTTACACACATTCTTCTGCTTCCTTTTACAGAAAATTGCTATTGTGTTTAAGATGAGAACAATTATTACATTATTAGCAGTTCTTAAATTATTGGTTGGCACGCGAGGACAACACCTTTTGAAAATAATTTCGGGGGCGAGATCATCTTAGGTACTTGTATGACACCTGCAAGAAGATCTTGAACATCATAGATCATATTCCTTTTGAATCTGAAGGTTTGTTGTATATTTAAACAGGTTTCACTCCTGCAGAAAGAACCAACAACAGCAAGGAGATGTTAGTAATACTGGCCTAGGAAGATGTTGAAACTATATAAATATTTTACAGTTTAGGCCGTCCAATGGGAGTTTACATGTGGCTAATTGAGATACTTTTTCAGGAATTTCTGTCCCAGCTGGACAACCTAAGTATTTCTACATATTCACATGTACAACAGTTGTTTATTGAAAGAGCAGATTGTATGGAGGCTAATTGTAAAGGTTCCATTGAAAGTAATTATTGTGAACAAACCGACTATATATTTACTGTTTATACAGTAAACCTGCTTGATACACTTTATGCATAACTACGTTCAGGGTACATTTCTACTTTTCACCTCCAGGTGGCAGCATCGACAATTGCAAAGGTTTTACTACATTGCTCAAGGGCAGTTTAACTTCTGCAAGAAGCAGCGACTAAAATGAAGGATGTTCTCTTATTTTGTGCTGTGACGTGTGTGCACAAGTTTTGCCATATAAGTGGATATTAAAAAGTTGAGAGGAAAAAAAGGACGGCTTCAATGAGCAAATCTTGTGGTGCGCAATCAGAAAAAGGAAGAAGATACAGTGCATGTTTTCAGCACTGTTTTCTTTCCTTAAAAAACCCGACTTATATATATATTTTTAAAAGCAATTTATGAATAAACTTATATTATTTAAAGACGGATCAAAAGACACAGATCTATGGACAGTGAAGAGTTTTAATAAATTAATGGCACACTTAAATAATTATTAAATAAGTTATTTATTGTCAATTGACACTCTTCACTCTCCATAAGAGTAAGGACATACTGGAGCAGCAGTTTGGTATTATGCTTCGAAAACATAAAAAGCAAGTTTTCGTTACCTTTTGTAACGAACAAAAAGGTTCTTTACTCGATGCTTCATTCATTGCTCTATAGTGACATCTGCTGGTGAAACTGTAACAGTCTTGTCACTCAGTTGGATCATACTTCCAAAAATTTCTAAATACAATATTGTCACAAAGTTTTCATCAAACTCATGTTTAGTAACAGGATAATCAATGAAACCATATTTAATTGTCATATGTTTTAATTATATTTTTAATTATTATAGTCACGTGACCCATGCAACGCGAGGCCTCGTTTGTTGCCAGTCACGTGGTATTCAGCAAGACAACACAAGCCTCAAAGCGGGGCTTCATCGGCCACGCCCTCTTTTTACTCGGTACAAGCCTCGAAGCCTGGATTCAGATAGCCCATCACTAGCTAGCACCTGGCTGCACAGAGACACAAAACTGTTCGTCTGATATTCATGAACTTTGGGATCTGGATTAAAAATGATCTCCCAAGACGCGGAATCCGAGTGGACGCCCAGCCTTATGGCTGAAACTTTTGTGGATCCGATTGAAATCGTCTCAGTGTTCATCGAGGCCTAGTTTGTCGTCTTGTACTTGACTTACGAGTAGGCCGCAGTGATGGCAAGTAGGCCGCGGGAGTGCTATGTTTGAAATCGCTGCGTCGGTTATTCGGTAAGTTATTTTTCAGAAAACTTAGAATAAGTTTTTGTCTTTTTCCACCTATACGAAGCTGAAGTTGGTTTCCGATTCCAGCTTCCGATTCGGGAAATGGCTAAAGGGCGATTCCACCTAATTATTCACTACCTTCCCCATCTTTAATCAACTCTTGTTAAAAAACTACAGCACCTAGACACTTCAAACCTGGACTAGATTATTCTCAACTAGTAGCAAAATATTCTAATCCTTATTTGTGAATTGTGAAACTTTTTTCTGATTTCAGTCATTTATAAACAAACAACAGTATTTTAAAGACTGTCCTTTGGGCTACAGGGAGCCGGTGTAGGGACTTTAAAACTGGTGTTATGTGCTCTATCTTCCTGGTTTTAGTGAGAACGTGAGCAGCAGCGTTCTGGATCAGCTACAGCTATTTTATTGATTTGTTGGGCAGACCTCTGAAGAAATTTAAATGGGGCCTGCCAAAGTGTGTCTGTCTGATGCTACAAATTCGCATCAATGCGAATTTGTAGCAATGTACTCAATAGCATGTGGAGAGTCACAAACATGTTGAGTAACATGGACTTATTCCATTCTGTATGTTAAAATTAGTGTACAAGTTAAAATGAGCCAAATTGCTAACATTAGCCTAAACTCTGTCGCTAGCATGTTGTTTTACATTTTCTTCCTCCATTCAGTATACTAAGTGTGACTAATGAATAAGAAAAATAGATAAATGCTATTTTTAGGGAAAAGTCTAATACTAATGGGGAGCAGTGAAATGCTTATGTTTGTGCAGTGTATTAACCGACATAAGAGATGTAACTTCTATCATGAATATAGATTAGCCAAAAACCCTATAAATTACAATGAAATACTGCTACTTCCGCTAGTCACCAGAAGTAAGACCCATAATCGTTTCCCCAGTAAGCCTCCCAGGAGTAAGGTGGATAGAATGTTCAGTTCCAATGGTATCAATGACATCAGCAGTGATGTCATCACTCTATGATATCACAAGGGAATCTTTCTCTTGAATGTAGCTCACAGACAGAGTTTGCTCTGATCTGTTCCACAGTTCTATCGCGACAGATCACCCTTCAGAGCACATTCGACGTTCAGAGAAGCAAGAAGTTACTAGAATATAGACATGAAGCAAAAACAGATTGTTTGCAAACATGAAGCTTTTCCAGCTAAGCTTTCATGGGTCGACATGGTAGACCTCAACATCCAAGTCGACTACGACGCTGTCATTTTCCCTGTTGAAAATGACAGCCCCATTGAGCCGGAAGATGAATCAGAGATCCAGGGGGAATCAAGTCCTTCCGGCGACTTTGAGAGTCCAAGATCATTGGAAGTCAAGCAGGAAACAACAGCCTCTGCTGGCTTC
Source organism: Poecilia latipinna (assembly GCF_001443285.1). NCBI lineage: Eukaryota > Metazoa > Chordata > Actinopteri > Cyprinodontiformes > Poeciliidae > Poecilia > Poecilia latipinna. The sequence goes on from NW_015113016.1 coordinate 319,625, forward strand.
AAGATTACCCCCTCAGTGGAAGACGTGGCAGAGACTAGCCAACACGTCAAAGCTTTGACAAAGCAGGTAGATGATCTTAAAACAGAACTGCAGAGAAAGAATTTTGAACTCCATGAGGAAAGAGACAGAAGGATTGCATGTCAGGCTGAAGTCAAATCCCAGCAGGAGGAGATTCAAAGACTGCAAAAACTGTTGGAAAAAGAACGTCACCTGCAAGTCAAACGTGAACAGGTTTCTTGCTCTTCCAAAGTTACAACTGACAAGAACGTTCTTCAACAGCTGGAGTACTTCAAGTGGGAGGCTGCAAAATACGCATCCCGCAATAAAGGTCTGATTGAAGTAATGGTTGAAGAATACCGAGTGAGACTCAAATATGAGGAGCAGCTCAAAAGTCACTCTGAGCAAGCTTCCAAATTTAAGGCTCAGGAGGAAACGGTGAAAGCTCTGCAGGGTCAGGTTGCGGACCTGAAGGTGGAGTTGAAACTTGCTCTAGAAAACAACCATCCTAGAGTCTCCACCCGACCAGAGGTCCCCCTGCAAAGAGACAGCTCCTTACAAACAGAGGAGATCAAGGATAGACAGACCTCCAATCAACTAGGGAGGTCCGAGGAAAGATGGACCTCCAATCAATCAGGGAGGTCCGAAGAAAGATGGACCTCCAATCAACCAGGGAGGCCCGAAGAAAGACGGACCTCCAATCAACCAGGGAGGTCCGAAGAAAGACAGACATCAATGCGATCAACCTCCACTGGTTGCATGGAGGGTCTTCATGTTGGCGTTGGCACGAAGGCTAAGCTAAGCCCGGCTCGGCCTTTACACCGACCAACACCCAAGTGGCATTAACCTAGGTCACTATCCAAGCCCAGGTTTTGCTAACACTTTGCATTATGAATATTTGAGGCTTTGCACAAATTTGGCAAAGCCTCAAACTGTTAAATGATGGATGAATATTTGTTATGTTAGATGATATTTGTTAAACAGTTTACAATAGAAAACGAAACAGAGAATTTGTGAAAATTCATTTGGCTCTGCTACTGTCCAGAAACAACCAATCAGAACCAAAAGTTTGCCTTTTGGTTCTGATTGGTTTCTAATGTGTCTCAGCACATTCAACACATTAGACAACACATTAGACTACTAGTGTACTGCAGCTATGCAATTAGCAGAAAAACAACCTAACATTATATCATCATTTAAAGAATGATTTAGAAAACAAAATTCTATACAGGCTTGTCAAAACTATTTCAACCCATATTAGAACTTTGCATTAATTTCCCTTCATTTCAGTAGCTGTGATTTTGCCTAACCCAGACATTTTCCCTATTCCAAACCAATACTAGTCTATTCCTAACATTAACTAAACCTTAATTCACATCTTGCCTCTAAACGTTACTCCTGACCCAAAGCAATGAATCCATCATATTAGGACAAGTCTTTGGTCCTAATATGGTGGAACTAATATGACACTGGACATATAATGGTGCGTTCACACCAAACACATTTGGACCGTCAGGCGCATCTGATTTACATTCAAACTCTATGTGGAGGCGCGTCGAGGGCCGTTGCGGTGCTCTTTGAGTGTCTAGCGTGGCACCATTTGAACCGTTTGGAGCGTTTGACATGTCCAGCGCATCAAATACTTCACATAGACTTTGAATATAAAGCAGACTCGCCTGCCTGACGCTCAAAACATGTTTGGTGTGAATGCACCATTACAATGTTTAGTTCCTATGGTAACAATGACATCATCATTGATGACATCACTCTTTGATGCATCAAAGGAATCTCTTTCTTGAGTGTAGCACACACTGTTTTTTCAGACCTGTTTCTTATAAGTTAACTTGTAGGTTCCTGTAACTTTTAAGTTATGAATCTTCTACAGGAGCATTAAAATTATTTGAAGGTACAGAATCAGCCCAGTAAGTTAACATTCTCAGGTGAGAGACTTGCATGTTGTAAAGTTAATTTTTCGGTACTGGAATTGCACCGAGGATAAATTACTTTAATCAAAGCATGTTATGAATATATGTGCATATATTCCATCTTGAATACATAGCATAATAGTTTTTTTGTTGCTTTTTCCACCTCTAGGTGATATAAACAGCACTATTCAGAGATGCAATGAGTTTATAGCAGCGGCCCTGATGCCAACATCTCCAGAAAACATATTAAAGATTGTAGCATGTGTTACACACATCAGGGCTAGTGTCGGTGTAACAGATGCTGACTTTCCTGTAAAAAGTCTAGAACAGGTAGGAGTGATGAGGCAGAAACAAATCTGTGCTTCACTAATCCTCCTGGAATCTGTTCTGGTTAAATATTTAACATTTC